>NW_020867536.1:0-31459 GCF_003369695.1 Bos indicus x Bos taurus | reverse complement strand
CAGCAGGGTGAGGTTGCCTCTGGAACCCTCTCTAAGTACTGTCAGTGCAGCTAAGACAGGACAAAATTGCTTTGTTCTCTGTGCTAATCCTGTAGCAAGTAGGATATGGCCTTAAAAGACTGCTCACACAGTTGTTTTTTGGAGTATGTGTATATGGGGGAGGGAGTGTAGGGTGGGAGGGAGAGGGTATGTGTGTGTCCACAAAGGCAAAGTCATCTTGCTGTCATGTTCAAATGCTTGTTTCATTCCCTACAACCCCTTCAGCCCCTAAATCAGTGATGGTTTACTTCTTGTGTTTGCTGTTTTCCCCTGGTGTTTAGGGACAAATGAATTGCTCTCATTTCTTAGAGGTGGCTACAGAGGACTGGAAAGATATATGGAATAGAGAAATATTAGCAGAATATGATCATATAGATCATTGCATACACTTAAATATCATCATCCCAAAAAGGAATGGGGTCACAAAGAGTTGGACATGACTGAAGCGACTTAGCACACACACACACAAACTGTGATTGATAGTAATCATATAAATTACCTTTTTGACAGTTGTATTAAGAGCTTCAAGTAAATATCAATATCAGAATTGTTGTCAATGCACCGTATTTTTTAAATGTTACAATTTAAGAATAAGACCCCAAGATCAGTGGAAGAGAAAGCCTAGAATAAATTACTGTCCAATGATTCACATCATGGTCCTGAGAAGTACCAAGTTGTTCACTCAATCCTTACATGAGATTTGTCTCTATACATCATTCTTTTTATTTATGTCTTTTTTTAATTAAATTTTTTTTTTATTTGACTGCACTGGGTTTTGTCATGGCACACAGCTTCTCTAGTTGTGCACGAGGGCTTAGTTTCCTCAAGGCATGTGGGATTTTAATTTCCTGATCAGGAATTGAACCCGAGTTCCCTGTATTGGAAGGTGGACTCTTAACCACTGGACCACCAGGGAAGTCCTGTACATCATTCTTTTTAATGGACAGTGGTGCCAAATCTGTTTAGTTGGTTGAAACTCAGAGATGGGAAACTAAGATAAGGCAATTGGAATGGAGGGAGATTGTTTGTAGAGCATTGGGGAAATCCGGGGAGAAGCAAATTCCTGCTGGAGCCTTACCAGCAGGCCTCAAGGTCAAGCAGCCAGCCAGCTGGTCCAGAGAGGCCTGTTTTGGACTTATAGTGTGGTGGAGCAATAGCTAAAATTTCAAAATAATAGCATGGCATTTTGTGTGCCAGCAGCTGCTGAAACTTTTATAGATTCCATCTAATCTCTGTAGCTTCAACTAGAAGGTGACTGGAGAGGAAGTGGTAGAAATGGTTCCAGCATGAATTGTGAGATTTGCACTTGTTCTTGCCACTGGGTTATGCTGTTCATATATCTATGTGACCTCAGTTCAAAACACAAGATATATCCAGTGTCAATACTGGATGTTTGGTTAAGATCACTAATGTTAGAAGAATTATCAGAAAATGGGAAACTCAGTACCATCATCACTTTAAATAGGTGAGTAACTGCCTTGTTAAATTCATGAGAAAATATTTTCTCTGTCTTCAAGAGACTTATCTCTTTACAGAGACACATCTGCAGCAATGACAGCTCTATTGTTTCTATAATCAGCTGCATTTCATTTCTCACTTACAAGCAGGCCCCTGTATTTCGTAACCTGAGAGCACTTCCTATCTCATTGGGAAGAAATAACTTGGAAATTAAGCCCAGTGTCATATGTCAGTGGAGCTCCTCTGTGAAGCTTCTTGGGGCTTTAGTAATAGTACATGGACTTGTAGAAGGAAAGAGAAAGCATTGGCCTTATGGGCCTGGGCCTGAGGATCTGAGGGTTCATTCCTAAAAGGCAAGTTAACATCATCCCTCTCCATGGTGCCTAAATAGGGCTCAGCATAGCAGGGGTTAGACACTTAAAACATGACAGAGGCCTTCAGTAGGAACTGGATCCCATACTTGGTTGTTCACCTTATCAGCTGTCACCTTAAGTCCTTTAAACCTTGTTTCCTCTTCTATAAAAAGGGATTTGGCTTCCCTGGTGACTCCGTGGTAAAGAATCCACCTGTCAGTGAGAAGACATGGGTTCAATCCCTGGGTTGGAAAGATCCTCTGGAGAAGGGAATGGCAACCCCCTCCAGTATTCTTACCTGGAGAATCCCATGGACAGTGGAGCCCTGTGGGCTGAAGTCCATGGGGTCACCAAGAGCTGGACATGAGTTAGTGATTAAATGACAATAATTATAAAGGGATTAGCAAGAATGCTTTCCTCAAAGACTGAGGATGAAATGAAATAGTCCAGTACCTAGGTATGAATAAATGTCAGTTGAATATCTTTCTTATCCTTGCTGATGCTGATATCCCAGTATGTTGGATGGGGCATAGGAGTGGGGTACATGGGCACTGTATGGTACTTAGAATCATCCAAGTGTATGTAGTACAAGATGAGTAATTAGGAAAAGATCCAGGAACCTTACAGAAGGTTGTGGGGGATGTACCAGGAGACATGTGGCAAGATGCTCTATTTGTGTAGGGAAGATGTCTGAAAAAGAAATAGGATTCTGATCCAGAGGGCTAAGTCTAGAGAAATGCTTAATATCTATATGGTAAAAAGGTAAAAACTAAATCCTACAAGATGAATGAACATAGCAAGAGTGATGGCAAGATGGGTATCCAGGACTCACCTCGTGCCTACCTGCTATGGAATCTACAACAGAACCACCTTCAAGTCCAGATGGTGGGACTGTTGTTCCTGCCACAGCTGGAGTCTGTTTGAGACCTGGTTTGGGGACTGGTTGCCAGGAGAAAACCCTTCATGAAGACTGTTGAAGACAAGGGTCTAATTTCTGGCCAGTTTTAGGCTCATCCCTATATTCTCATTGATGTTTCTGTTTCCTAACTTGACCCAAGCTCTTTCCTTAAGCAGTGAATCTTGTTATCCTTTTCCTATACCTGAGTTGGACTTCTGGTTCCAAAACCCTTGGCTTGATTTTACACCAGTGGATATTCTGATTCCTCATTTTCTGTGTTGTTTCCACATTTTATGGCTGTTACCCTGTAAGCTCCTTAGAGGGCAAAGAAACATCTTCCTGATCTTTGAATCTTGAGCCTGTGCTCTGGGCCAGATATCAGAGGATCAGCAAATATCTCTGGGGTAAAGGAATAACTAAATCTTCTCCCAGGATCTGGCCCAGCAAGTCTTAACATGTCTATCTACATAACTATAGATGGCTATTTGAAGAAATAGCATGGATAAAAGTATGTTATAAACAAATATGAATCCAAAGTTAAAATAAAACACAAAATAACAAAGTCTTACACATCATAACTTGGCAAGCTTCTGAGAAGAGATTCCAGTATCCTTTGTGATTTATTCAGTGGTGACTAATTTTAGCTTATTAGGATGGTGAATAAATTTAACTTTTTTTTTTTTTTTTTACAAACTTTTTCTGACAGTTCCTAAATCCCTCATATACTAAGTGGTTTTTTCCCGTTGTCTAACTGCCTGAGGAGGCAAAACACGGCATAAGTCAGTCCTATCACCATCTGTGCTCTAGAGGCTTCCATAGTTCTTACTCCTGTTTTCTCTTGGATGTGTCAAGTCCTTACTAAAAAAGAGATCACAGAGTGTCTATAATGCTTTTAGGAATCTCCAGAGAAAACAGGAAATGCTCTTATTTTGAAACCTACAAATTCTTTTCTATATCTTTATTTGATGCCAACAGTGAATAAAGAAATGGTCTCAATGTGAAGTTAATTAACCACTGTGCTTGAGAATGCTTAACAAAGTGCTGTGGCAGATGCTCTTGGTGCCAGGACCATACTTTCCCCAAGCGTTCTATGTGCCAGAGGACTCTCACACTGGTGGTTGTATATATTTCCTTGAGGACTTGATATGGTCACAAGAGCAGGCTTGACCCGTGATTGTAGACCGGTGGTACTAAGAGTCAATGCTCCTGGGAATGGTACTCCACAAATGGCGGATAGGGAGTGAATTGACACATATCTTTGGTGTTCCTAGAAGTCTCCAGCAGTTCTTTGTTGTGCCCAGTTGGGCATAGTGCCTGCTTGTACTTGCTTCTTTCCTTCCCTGACTTATCTCCCCACTGACCTTCCAGTGCTTCCTGGCTCACCTCCCTAATAAACTATCTTTAGATCCTTGTCTTGGGGTCTATTTCTGGGAAAGTCAAACTAAGACATTGACTAGAAACAGACATGGACAGTCAATGTAATTTCCTACTGGATTATTAAAATGTGCCCATGGAGGCAGTACCAGTATTCCCAGGTCTTAGTATTCAGATAGAATATGCCATATGCATAGCAATTGGCTGATAAACTGGGGCAGGATACACTAACAGTTTTTCACATTTCTACAATTTCTACAATTTAAATGAATGGCCTTTCCTCTGAGTTTGTCTTTTATAAAATGATATTCACAATAGATGGCTTTTTTTCCTTTTTAAAAATAAAATTACTCAGTGAATGATAGGTTGGCAACTATGTAATAAACCCAGAAACCAGCAATTTTCCTTTTCTAAAATTGAGCTTGTCTGTAAAAATCTAAAAGTCTTAGAGCACAGTTGTCATGGAAGATGCAAAGACATAAAAAGTGTATAGATATTTCAATGATTGCTAGCTATATATTTGTGAGAAAATCCGTTAACCCCTTCTGAATAAAGCAATGGTGACAGTGAGCTCAGAGGCTTCTTTGCAGGTCTAATTACCTTTGATGTCTCTGGCTTCAAGGTCTCTCAGATTGTAAAACATTAGAATCTGTCTTTGGTGGCCTTTCATCTTTCCTTTTCATGTATTTTTGCTTTTCTAAGGCCTACCTTAAACCCTATTCTGCTGTTTTTCCTAATAAACATATCCATTCTGAGGACATGAGCATGAACATCTCTTCAGTTCAGTTCAGTTCAGCTGCTCGGTCGTGTCCGACTCTTTGCGACCCCATGAATTGCAGCACACCAGGCCTCCCTGTCCATCACCAACTTCCGGAGTTCACCCAAACTCATGTCCATCAAGTCGGTGATGCCATCCAGCCATCTTATCCTCTGTCGTCCCCTTCTCCTCCTGCCCCCAATCCCTCCCAGCATCAGAGTCTTTTCCAATGAGTCAACTCTTCACATGAGGTGGCCAAAGTATTGGAGTTTCAGCTTTAGCATCATTCCTTCCAAAGACCACCCAGGACTGATCTCCTTTAGAATGGACTGGTTGGATCTCCTTGCAGTCCAAGGGACTCTCAAGAGTCTTCTCCAACACCACAGTTCAAAATCATCAGTTCTTTGGCACTCAGCTTTCTTCACAGTCCAAATCTCACATCCATACATGACCATTGGAAAACCATAGCCTTGACTAGATGGACCTTTGTAGGCAAAGTAATGTCTCTGCTTTTGAATATGCTATCTAGGTTGGTCATAACTTTCCTTCCAAGGAGTGTCTTTTAATTTCATGGCTGCAGTCACCAACTGCAGTGACTTTGGAGCCCCAAAAAATAAAGTCTGACACTGTTTCCACTGTTTCCCCATCTATTTCCCATGAAGTGATGGGACCAGATGCCATGATCTTTGTTTTCTGAATGTTGAGCTTTAAGCCAACTTTTTCACTCTCCTCTTTCACTTTCATCAAGAGGCTTTTTAGTTCCTCTTCACTTTCTGCCATAATGATGGTGTCATCTGCATATCTGAGGTTATTGATATTTCTCCCAGCAATCTTGATTCCAGCTTGTGCTTCTTCCAGCCCTTTCTCATCCTTTCATCTGTGACATGGGTGCAGGGGATATTTATTTAAGGTGATATGATGATGGCATTTTCAAGTTGTATATCAGAGTCCTTTGGTAGAATCTTGCTGAGTTGGTTAAGAGTTAAGTGGGACATGGGGCCCAAGGAGAGCCCAGGAGTTGGTTCCAGAAGAAAAGCAAAGTTGAGGCAAAGAAACCCTGACCCAGAAGCCTGTTTCTCTGGGAGATAAGGAGGAGGCAGATGATGTGGATTCAGCAAAGGCCCCAAACTGAGGTGTTCTGAGGCTGAACCACTTTTCCTCGCTTAGTAAACTGAGTTTCAGAAATGTAAAGCAAAGAGACAAAAGAAATTTATTTATAGACTTATAGGCAAACAGGTAACACAATGCCCTGGAAGTCTACCAGAGTGCCAAAACCAATAGCTTACAGTGAATGGTGTTGGAGCTCCAAAGAAGATGATTTAGCTAAAGGACCAGCTTAATCACTCAAGAGCTTTTGTGTAGCAGAGTTTTATTAAAGTATAAAAGGGACAGAGAAAGCTTCTGACATAGACCTATAAAGGGGGATGGAGAGTGCCCCCCTCCCTAGTCTTATCAAAGCCTTATATACTTTTACCAGACCCACTCCTACAACATACATCTTAAATTAACAGATTAGAATTAACAATAGAAAGGTCTTACCAGACCCACTCCCACATAAGATAACAAGATTAGTCAGAAGGTTCTTATTGAAAAGGAGAAATATGTCCTCAAGCAAAATCAATCCAGTTCAGTCTCAGTCCTGTCTGACTCTTTTCGACCCCATGGACTGTAGCACGCCAGGCCTCCCTGTCCATCACCAACTCCTGGAGTTCACTCAAACTCATATGCATCGAGTCGGTGATGCCATCCAGCCATCTCATCCTCTGTCGTCCCCTTCTCCTCTTGCCTTCAATCTTTCCCAGCATCAGGGTCTTTTCAAATGAATCAGTTCTTCGCATCAGGTGGCAAAAGTATTGGAGTTTCAGCTTCAACATCAGTCCTTCCAATGAACACCCAGGATTGATCTCCTTTAGGATGGACTGGTTGGATCTCCTTGCAGTCCAAGGGACTCTCAAGAGTCTTCTCCAAACCACAGTTTCAAAAGCATCAATTCTTCGGTGGTCAACTTGCTTTATGGTCCAACTCTCACATCCATACATGATTACTGGAAATACCATAGTGTTGACTAGATGGACCTTTGTTGGCAAAGTAATGTCTCTCCTTTTTAATGTGCTGTCTAGGTTGGTCAACTTTTCTTCTAAGGAGTAAGGGTCTTTTAAGGTTGCAGTCACCATGAAAGATAGTGTATCAAGCAAGATACATTGTTGTTATATAGTCCTTCCTGTTAGTTGCTCAGTCTTGTCCAACTCTTTGCAAGCCCATGGACTGTAGCCCACCAGGCTTTGTAACACCACGGACTGTAGCCCACCAGGCTTCTCTGTCCATGTGATTCTCTAGGCAAGAATACTGGGGTGGGTTGCCATTTCCTCCACCAAGGGGTCTTCCTGACCCAGGGACTGAAGCCAGGTCTAAGGCATGGCAGGCAATTTCTTTACCCTCAAAGCCACAAGGGAAACCCAAGCTTGATGGGGGCGGGGGCGGGGTGCTCATCTAAGTAAAAGTACACAGTAATGACATGGATCACAAGTCCCTCAAAAGTCTATGATCCAACAGATTAGGTTAGTAGTTCTAATTCCCCAGGCAGTTATGGAATGGTCAAAGAGACCAAAAAAGCTGACTGAGAAAGGAAAGTTCCATCCACATGCTTTGCCCATAGGCTTTCAATCACTCTCACACACAGCTACACCGTAGTTAGTAAAAATAAATCAGGAAACATGTATACTGAGAAAGCAGAGAGGCTAGAGCTCTGAGTGTTCTTCCTTGTCCTGAAGATCTTGGATGAGCCCCCAAGATGATACCTTACAGTGAACGATGTCAGACTCGTGATCTCCCAAGAAGATTTAGCTTCAGAATCAGGGACCAGGCTTGATTACTCAGAACTTTGGTGTGGCAAAAGTTTTATTACAGTGAAAAAGGGCAGAGAAAGCTTCTGACATAGACATCAGAAGGGGGATGGAATCCTTAGTATGGAGTTGTTTTAAGACCAGCTGTTTTGTTACGTAATCATTAGCTCTGGGCTTAAAGAAAATAATGTCTTATGTGACTAAGACAAAGCAATGTAGAAAAAAAAAGTTTGTTCTTTTCTCCTCCTTGAGAGTCCCAGACCTCTTTCTCCTCCTTGGGGATGCTGGACTTCTGATCAACTTACCTAAGAATTAACTCTCTCAAAACCATTGCCTCCAACATGGGAGGAGGAAAATGCTAGCAGTGACCTGCTTGTTCTCCCAGAAAGGAAGAGAAACAGGTGTCCAGATAGAGACCTGGCCTCGGGCTAGTGGCTGAAAATGGGGAGAAATGGAGAGCACTTGTTAGCATGAGTAGGAAGGGACCCAGGATGGTTGCTCAAAAGTCAACTTTGAGTCAGTGAATGTGTCAGATGCATGATGTCTTTCACCTTTTATTCTTCTCTGTTGTTGACATTATCTTCAAAGTTTTGTGCTTTCATCTTCTTTTAAAATTATTTTTAAAAGTAATACATTTAATGATTAAAGATTTGGTGAATATGGGTAAGCAAAAACAAGTCAGCAAATCACCAATAATCCCATGTTTTTTTTAGTTCATTATTTTTCCTGTTTTTTCTCTTTTGGTACTTATACATGCTGTTTGGGGTTTTAAAACAGTGGTATCATAAAATATATACACCTGTTTATTTATTATGTATGTTCCCTAACTTGTTTCACTTAATTTATGTTGTGAGCATTTCCTCAAATCACTAGTTTTCAAAAACATGATTTTTTTTTTAATGACAAAATACCATTTCACTTAGCTGCTTTCTGTTATGTGTCTGGCACTTGGCTACATTCTGAAGTTACAGATGTCAACAAGACAGAGCCACTTTCTTTCTTGAGGATTATGCCATTAGGGCTCAATATCTTAAGTATTATTGGAATTATAGATTGTTCCCAATGGTGTCTCATTGACCGTGGCTTCACTCTTGAATTAAGTATTGTTTGCAATGTATGAAAGTGAAAGTAGTAGTCGCTCAGTCGTGTCTGAGTCTTTGTGATCCTTTGGACTGTAGCCCACCAGGCTCCTCTGTCCATGGGATTTTGCAGGCAAGAATACTAGAGTGGGTTGCCATTCCTTTCTCCAGGGGAATCTTCCCAACCCAGGATTTCCTGCATTGCAGGCAGATTCTTTACTGTCTGAGCCACCAGGGAAGCCCATAATACTACTGAGTGCAGAGGGGTAAATCAGAAGTGTTTTGTCCTGGACTTTCCTCCTTTAACTGCTTTGTAAATTGGAATAACCAAAAAGGAGGTCATACTAACTTGCTGATGTCGACTGAGAAAATATAGGCAACCTAAAAGTTGAGAGTTAGGTTTTATTCGAGGGAAACACTTAGGACTTCAAGCCTGGGAGGCAACATCTCAAGTAACCCTTAGAAAACTACTCTGAGGAGGCAAGAGGGCAGGTAAATATACAGGAGTTTGGCAACAAAAGGCAGGTAGTCTTAAAGTCAAAAGATTCTTGTTAATTAAAGAAAACCAGATTATCTCAATTTAAGGCATCCCATGGATGGAGGAGACTGGTAGGCTGCAGTCCATGGGAACGTGAATGGTCGGACACGACTGAGCGACTTCACTTTCACTTTTCACTTTCATGCATTGGAGAAGGAAATGGCAATCCACTCCAGTGTTCTTGCCTGGAGAATCCCAGGGACGGGGGAGCCTGGTGGGCTGCTGTCTATGGGGTCACACAGAGTTGGACACGACTGAAGCAACTTAGCAGCAGCAGCAGCACTTTTCCTTGTATTGAAAAATGCAAGAGTGTGGGCTCACTGAAATCATTTCTTTGATATGTACCTCAGCTATCTGGGGCCAGTCAGTCAGTTCAGTTCAGTTGCTCAGTCATGTCCGACTCTTTTTGACCTCATGAATCACAGCACACCAGGCATCCCTGTCCATCACCAACTCCCGGAGTTCACTCAAACTCATGTCCATCAAGTCAGTGATGCCATCCAGCCATCTCATCCTCTGTCGTCCCCATCTCCTCCTGCCTCCAATCCCTCTGAGCATCAGGGTCTTTTCCAATGAGTCAACTCTTCACATGAGGTGGCCAAGAGTTTCAGCTTCAGCATCAGTCCTTCCAATGAACACCCAGGACTGGTCTCCTTTAGGATGGACTGGTTGGATCTCCTTACAGTCCAAGGGACTCTCAAGAGTCTTCTCCAACACCAAAAGCATCAATTCTTCAGCGCTCAGCTTTCTTCACAGTTCAACTCTCACATCCATACATGACCACCGGAAAAACCATACCCTTGACTAGATGAACCTTTGCTGGCAAAGTAATCTCTCTGCTTTTGAATATGCTATCTAGGTTGGTCATAACTTTCCTTCCAAGGAGTAAACATCTTTTAATTTCATTTATACATTCACAATGTTGTGCAAACTGTCACTGCTCTCCAGAATATCTTCATCACCCCAATAGGAAACCCTGACCACATTAGCAGTCACTCTCCACTCATCTTCTCCTCCACCCCAGCCCTGCATTCTGTCTCTCTGGATTTGCCTGTTCTGGCCTCGTTGTTTTTAAATAAAAAGACTAACTGAGGGGTAAGATACATTGAATCTCTTATATATTCACAGATGAATTAGAATTCTTCATGAAAAAATAAGCATACTGAAAATATAAGCATATTGTTTAAGGAAGGTGATAAATCTCAGTTCCATCTCAGGACATCAGTTCTTCCCACCAGCTATCTTTCTCACGCCCCTTGCCCCACGCTCAAAGATTAGTGACTCTTGTTGGAAGTCCATTCCAGTTCACATTCCTGGAAAGAAAAGCCCTTCTCTGATAAAGAGAACCCATGTCCTGTGGGGCCTAAATGTCTATATCCGTTCATTTATTGAGAAGGAAGGCTTTTCAGGTTTTATGTTGCAGCTGAAAAGCAAATCCATCTGCCCTGCCACTCCCAACAAGCCTGCAGCTTGTGCCTTCTGCCAGCTTCCCATGGTTGCAGGGTCCTCTGACTCCACAGCCTATCCTGGGCTCTCCCTCCATTGGTTGTAAAATCCGGGCTCCTGCATAGCTCACTTCCCCCACCCCTGCCTCACCCTTGAGCTGCTGGCTCCACTTGGCAAAATGCCCCAACACCACTAGAGTCTCCATTAGCAAGCATGTTTAAGAAATAAAGCAGGCATTCAGAGAGTCTTTTTTAAAAATTTTTTTGAGTATTTTTAAAAAATATTTATTATACATTAAACAGAAACCCCCAAGAAACAAATACGTAGCTTAATGAATTCTCATAAAGCCAGCATCCATGTAACCCCTACCAAATAGAACTTTGCCAGAACTACCCCCTTCACCCCCCAGCCCCTTGGGAACAACTGTCCAGGGTTTTCTAGTCATCACGTAACATTTTAAAAAAGATATATGCTAATGGATGTTTCTGAAACATTCCACAAAAGCCTTTTTAGTGCCAAAAAAGATATCTTTCTCCAAATGGAAGAATGAAATGAGGTAAATTTTGAAGATTAATTTTGAAAGGAGACAACTAAAGAGAAAAGGAATAAACTAGAAATATAATCATTGGTCAGTGTTTGCTACATTACTGTGGCCTGGGTGTCTGTCCTGGTGCCCTCTTTGTCTATTACTATACATGTGAGGGTTGCCTCTGCCTCCCTGTTTATAGCTTCCAGTGGCCAGGTGGCCCTGAATGTCTCTCTCGGATGCTGATTTTACTTACACAGCCCTTTGCAATCTCTTTCGTCCAGCTGGTTGACTGGCATGTTATAGATGCGGGTGTATAAAGAGAGGATATTCACAGTGCTCCCCTGTTATAGGCACTTTTGATCCATATATACTGGAACCCTACTCAGGATATGTGTTTCTGTGAGACACGGTCTATTTAGCAATGAGTGACAGAAAAGTCGAACTAAATTCTCTTTACTTTTAAAAGCTGGAGGCAAGCAGTTCCAGAACAGGTCAGCAAGGACTCCACCTCTGCCATCTTCAGGGTATTGATTTCATCCTCATGCTTGTGGCCTTGTGGTCACAATATGGCTGCCCTAGCTCCAGATATCACACACACATCAAAGGTAGGCAAGACAAAGGGAAAAGGAGCGATGCCAGGAAACAAACGCCTCTTTTGTGTCCATCTGTTTTGTCATGCAGCAGGATCTTTTCCAGAAACTCCAGCAGACTTATCTTAATATCTCTTTGGCTATAACTGAATCATATGGCCACTCCCTTGTTGCTGCACAGGAAGCTAGGAAAAAGATGTGTAACTGGCTTTTCAGCCTCAGTAATGGGAATGGCTTTTGGGTAGCTGATCAGCCTTATATGCTGCGTGTTTTAATACATGCACCTAAAAGACAAGGTTTAGTGATTTGAGTGACTCTCAAGGAGGTTAGATATGAATGGAGAGATGGGTAGAATTGGCATTTTTTTACCTTATTTATTCAAATGAATCATCTCTATCAGAGGTTGCATTTCAGCCAATAGTAGAGACCAGCCAGGTTATGTAAAGGATCTTGTATAGGAAAACAGAGAGATGCCGTCTTTGGTGACTGAGGGGTGCATGCTCTGCCTAGACAGTCAAGTGCAATGCATTGGCCAACAGAATCAACCAGGGGGCCAACAAGACACCACCCCTGCACAGTTTCCATTTGGATCTCCGTCTGGGATTCAGATGATGAAGCTTATCCTCTGATACCATTCCACGTGTTACATTTCATGTCTCAGGGATCGTTCTTTAGTGAGCATTGTTTATCATCTCCTGGGGAAAAGGCTCGCCTGTGCCTCTTTTCACAGACTCTAGGACGTGTGCCATGACCAACCGCCAGTACAGCTGTAAAGACACGGAAGAGGGGCCACGCTGTCTGTGTCCATCTCCGGGCCTCCACTTGGCCCCCAATGGAAGAGCTTGTCTAAGTAGAGTATCTGGAGCTACCTCTTCCCCTGAATTCTCCCTTTACTCCATTCCTGCTTTTTCATCCGTCACAACCTACTTGTTGACTAGACATCAAAAGTTCCTGAAATGACAGATTTATGTCCATGACAACATTTATAGCATGAGTGTTCTAGATGCACTTTGCTGTGCTAGAGGAAACACTTTTCTATAATTTGTTGGGTTGCCTCATGCCATGATGGAAAAAGATACAAGTAACTTTATTTTTGTATATTTACCCTGCACTTTTTACTTCAACCACCAAGTTGTATATACTCTTAGTGTATTTAACTATATTGCACTAAAGATAGATAATATTATGACCAAGTTAACACATAGCATTAATATGGGATGTCAAACCAAACAGAATGTTGAAAGAGTTCTTAATCTCTTTTGATGGAAGCAAGCAAATAGCACTATGATTTAATATTCTAACTTCTGGACTACAATAGAAATATTTTTCAGTTGAAGTCGTTGGTGTTTATTTACCGTAAATGTATTGATACATAACTTGATAAACCACATTTAGAAATCTCACTCAAATAGATCCTAAATCAGTTAACCACTTTAATAGAAGTCTGTATAAATTAAAATTTTGGTTCTGCTCTTTGAGAGCATGCAAATATTTAATTCAATTCATAGGGTTTAGTGCTCTTCAGTAAAATCAGATTTATGTCAAGGCTAATTCTTGACCAAATGAATCCAAGTGTTCACCCACCTCTTTGATTTGTCGAGTGCCCTTTGTATTGGAGGAGGAACTTTATGTACATGAAAGTCATCCCAGAAAAATAATTTTGGTCAATCCAATACTTATTCATTAATTATATCAAGAATGCAAAAAGAACAATAAGCCAGCACCAAATTTCTTGTTTAACCACTGTTTCAAAATAATGATGGTTCCAAATTTACTTGATTTGACATCTGAGAGTTAAGGCAAAGTCTGAGTCTTAATGGTTTGGTCAGCACAGCTGTCAGCCCCTCTGTGATGGGACTTTCCATGGTAGCAAAGGAAGGAAGCCTCTTGTCTCCTAAGTTACATCATGGCTTCATTCCATTTGACCCACGATGCATGTATCAGTACATTCTTTAAAAACCGTGTTTCTATGATTTTGGACAATATGACAGGATTTGGAGGCGGTTGCTAATAATTATTTCATAAAATGCAAGCTTTGAATGTTTGTGTATTAGGTTTGCCATGCAATATCCACAGCTGGAAGGATATTAATTCCTTCAGCAAAATGGAGTGTCTGTGTACCAAGTGCCAGCCGTATGTTCCCTGCCCCAGAAAAGGCAGGGCCTAATGAGAGAGAAAATGTGAATAGAAGTAATGCCATTACAGCAAGGTAACACCTCTAAAATAAGCTGTACAAAGTGATAGAAATCCAGTGAATGTGCCTCAGGGATCCAGAACTCTTCCCGGAGGATAGGACATTGGTAGCAGAATAATCAGAGTTTCCAGTGAAGAAACCACACGTGTGTGTGTGTGCTGTGTGCTCTGGGTGCGGGTACGAGAGTGTGTTGGAGGACTCCATCTTTGGGGAGTCCAGAAAGCTCATCACCAAAGATCTGGTGCAGAAGGGGTACCTCAACTACCGCCAGGTGCCCAAGAGTGATACTCCGGGCTACGAGTTCCTGTGGGGCCCGAGAGCTTATGCTGAGACCAATAAGGTGAAGGTGTTAGAAGTTCTGGCCAAGATCCAGGATACGGTCCCGAGTTCTTTCCCAGACCTCTATGATGAGGCTCTGATGCCGGTGCCAGCCGGCAAAGTCGATCAGGTCCCGAGAACGTGCACGGCGGGGCTGAGAAAAGAAACTACAGCAAGAGACTACAACAAAGATGGGGTCGAGAGGTTCAGACACGTCTCCATGAAGGGACGCAGTCTGACACCAACTTTATTCAGCATCTTATATTTATACAGAAGAGCGTGAGAAAGACAAGACAGTTGACATTTTTTCTTGGTTGACCTATACATCTTACAAAAAGTCACAAGAAATCTTGAGAGCATGGGAATGGCACCGTGTTATTATTTCTTACACCAGATAACATTTCCCTGTGTGTGAGAAGTTTGCACAGAACTCCAGGTGTCTGCAGCAAATAAGCACCTAATCTCTGGGGTGGTGGGACAGAGAGCTATGTTTGCAAGCAAACCCTCAAGGACTGAGGCAGCTCCCAGATCTGTGTCCTTCGGACAAAGGACCCCATTCTCACGGGCAGCTCCCCGCACTCTGAGACATCAGGTGGAGAGAGCAGGGCTGAGAGGCATTCCCATTTCTCCAGCTATGGCTGAGGCCAGTGCATCTTCCAGGGCCAAGTCCTACAGCTCCTCCCACATCTAGGGAGGGGTCAGCACACTTTGTTCCCTTTGTGTTGGAAGAGAACAGTCCAGCTCTTAAATAGCGCGGGGTAGTAGGGGTGGGGGGAACAAAACCCATATGTTCTTCACAGTTTTAAGTAGTATGGGAGTTTAGGTACAGTTTTAACAAAATATGCATGTTTTCCTTTTATCCATATGAATAATATCTCTCAAAATTAGATGATTTAGTTAGGGAGGTAGAGGTGTTTTGTATTTTTAAGTGTTTAAATAAACCTTCATAAGGTTTATTTTGCTTCAGAATCTAGGTTTATTAATGTCATGGATGTCATGTTTATTGCTGTTAGGTTTAAGACTAGGAGTTCATTATTTGTAAACAAGTTGAAAAGACTTCAATATTTTCCTTATGGTCCAGAACAAGGTAACATAACATTGGAATAGAATTTTACTTGGAAATGTGTAAGAATCCTAGAGATAAGTATTTGGGATCACAGAGCTTTCAGAGTAAACGCTGGTTTATTCTGCTTGTCTTCTTATCTGTCTTCTTTCCTTGTAAAAGTTAATAACATGAACTTAGATGTGTTTAGCTTATTCAAACTGTATGACACTTAAACCATAATAAAAGAGAATCTTTGCTCATTATTTCCTTTTCTCCCAAATTAATTGACCATCTTCTGTTTAGAAGGCTGTCTTATAGTACTGGGTTGGTAAGAAAATGAAGCCCAAGCCACTGCCCATGGAATTTTGAGTGTGGCAGCAGGTACCATATAAGAAAGGTGGTGAGCTAACTCTAAGGAATAAACAAATCATAAATTTAAATGGGGTAGGTGTGGAAGAGGAGGTTCCAAATGAGAGCAAGCAAGTCGAATTTACCTGATTAAGGCGGCATTGGGTCCTGGGAAACGTCTAGTTCCTCGGTGGGAGGTCATTTTCAGTCCAGATGCATGATGGGCTAGATGAAGCTGTGAGAGTGATGCCAGACACTCATATGATGGTTCTCAGAGGTGAGTCTGTAAACCTGGAATATATCTAAACCACATGTTCACCATTATTTGGGGATATCCGAAAACCATAGGGAATGGAAGGGACCCTGTGCACTTGAGCCAGGGCAAGTGAACACTCAAAATACACATTTTCATCAAAAGCTGTCCAGAGAGTGTTGGGGGCCAGAGTGAGGCACTCCACCCATGGCAAAGGTCATGAGGAAGGAGGCTCGACATACGCAAAGGCGGGATTGGGCCTCAGGAGTCCCCCTGGAAATCCTCGAGCATCTATCCCCATAACCAGAGCAGGCAGGCCTGCTTTACTACTTTGTGCTCCCACCTACACCTCTGACTTTACGGGGGGCTGTCCCCCACCACCTCCTTCAGAGAAGGAGTTAACCTAGAGCTCCAGTTAATAAAAACTCCTGGGCATGACAAGAGTGTTTTAACCTACAAACTCCTCTGAAGGTTCTCTGGCCTGCCTGACAGGCTTGTCCGGCCACATGTGATTGCTCATAGCCTCCCAACCGTGAGAGGCATGAGATGCTTTAAACCTTCTAAAAACAGGTTCCTTAGAAAAGTTAGAAAACTATTAGTATAAGTATAATGGGCTGATTAAAAATTGTGTTGGTGAAGGGTTTTTCATTTGTTGAGCCAATGTTTGTTGCTAAGTCTCCATATCCCCTGCTCTTACACACATTAATGAATATATAGAAGAAATAAGTATTAACCTTTGATATTAATCACGTTAGACCTTAGGCTAAGTAAATTCTTTCCTTAACTAAAACCCACTACACCCTCACCCTATAGGAATGTAACTTTATTTGGGTGGCGTCTGTTTTAAGAATAATCACCCCTGGAGAAATAAGTGTCCTGGTTGACTGACCACTGTCAGAAGGAGAGGGTCATAAATTGTCAGCAGGCCCTCTGACCAGAAGATGATGTAACACCCCTAAGACCTCTGTATACATTTGTATGAAGCACCTGACTTTGATAAAAGTCAGGACTGCTGACCCTGCATGACTTTTGCATAACATCTCAGTGTATAAAAGTAGACCATGGAAAATAAAGAATTAGGATCAGTTCCTCGAAAGACTGGTCTCCCCATGTCGCTCTCTCTCTCACTCTGGCTGAGTCTCCATCTGGAGCGCGGAACCCGCCACTCTTACTAATTATGCCTGGGCTTCTAAGATCTGACTGGGGAGGCCTCAGTGTCTCCTCTTCTTCAGGAGAACGGAAGGACACCTGTGGCCTACGTAAGTGGTGCAAACTTCTTGTCTTGAAGTTTTATTGGTCTCCCACGTAAACCAAGCTACTCAGCCTCTTTTCTCCACTGAATTTTCCTACTGAGCTATCCTCATTCTATTACTCTTTACATCTCTAATTAATATCTAATTGAAGCTATTGTATCCTGATCCTCATCAATGCCGTCCCCGCTTCGAACTCCCTGGATCAGCCAGGGCTGGACCCCGGCAAGAGAGTTTGGGAGAAATAAGGGTGATACCCATTGAAGCGAGATGCCAAGACGTCACTGGACCGTCCCTCTTTTTCTGGGATGGGAGCACCAGAACTTGCTCTGTTAAACGGGCAGTTTAATTAGGTTATGTTTAGTGTAATTTGGCAAACTTTAAGGGAGGGCTCAATTTTTACTGTCAGTGGGATTAAATTAGGGGTGGTTTGGACAAAAACAAGCACCTGAGAGGGAAGTTGCTGGTCCTTGAGACAATGAACTTGTCCTTACATCCATGTGGAGAAGATAACCCCAAACACATATTAAAACAGGTGCTCAAATAGGGAAATACTGCTTAGTTTTACTTGCTTGGGAGCATTAGTGCTGATGTGGATTTGATTATTGTTTGGAGTTGCATATTATCTAGCCTGGAAATAAAATTATGTGATGGAAGTCTGTTATCATTCGGGGTCAAAATCACCTTTGTAATAACTACCATTCATTCAAAGTACCAAAGCTTGTCTCATACTATGCCAGGTGATTTACATACATCACACATGTCTGTGGTCCTACACTATAGATGCTTTCAAACACAATTTGCAGATAAAGAAGCTGGAATAAAGAAGCTCAAATTCAAAGCTCATAAATGATAGGAGCTGGACTGAACCCCAGCACTGAATTCCTCCAGAGCCCATACTGTGCCACTTGTCCAGGATGAGGCCAATCTTGGGTCACTTCCTCTTTCTGAACATTAGTCCAAAAGGTATTTCACATGTTAAATAGCAGAATTTCATACCCCAAACACGGGTTTGGAATAAAAGGCCCCAGAAATAAGTAACAAAAAATGAAAATAAAAGTGAAGTATGTATAAGGAAGGAGACAGCATTCAGTGACAATTTATCTACAAAGGAAATATCAGTAAACCGCAATAGATCAGGGATGCAGAAAATCATTTAATTCAGCCCCTTCCTTTCAGAGAGTAAACCTGTTAGAGTGAAGGTTCTACAAGAGGCTGTGTCTGGCCAGTGAAGAGAAGGAAGAGATCAGCGTGTTTTCTCTGATAGCACACCACCTATGCTGGAGCCCCTCCCGGACTGCAGCTTCCCCATCACTCCTGGGACTCTACCCATTCTCTGTGAGATGTGTTGCAGGCAGACTAAGACTTTTCAAAGACGTGGCATTTCCCAAGAAGTCTTTCATAGAAGACACAGGAGTCAAGGTAAAGACAGATGAATGAGGAACTGAAGTCACAGAGAGACTGGCCTGTCTCTGCTCTCAGAAGGCCAAGACAGGGCTGCCAGGCTGCGCATTCCCTCACTTCTTTTCAGGGCTTGCAAGGACATGGTCTTTGGTCTACATGGGTCACCTTAGGTTGAAAGAAAGAGGAAATCCAGAGTCCCCCAGGAGTCAAGGTGAGGCATCTGAGTGAGGGCATACCCATACACTGAACACAGAGGGCCCCAAGAAGCCTGAATCCTGATGTCGTCCCTGAAGGCACAGGTAGGAGTAGCCTCGTGTGGCATTCCCAGACTTTCCCTCTCTGGCACCACAGGGAGTGAGGACCTTAGTCTGAGAGAGCTCCCTTACGTAAACAGAGAAAGGAGCCCCACACCCTGCCAGGAGTCAAGCTTTAGACTTATGAAACCCTCTGACCTCAGAACTCTGAGGAAACCACACAGAACCCTGCCCTTCCTGGCATCCCTGGGATACCTGCTCATTGTTGACATGACATGCCCATTTCCTTCTATGAAGTCACAAGTGGGGTTGGGACATGGTCCAAGGGGTATAGCCTAGGGCCAGCAGTGAGATTATTTCCAGGTGTTCCAGAAACCAACTGAATACCCTGAAGACGAAGGGAACCACACACCCCATAACCATATGATTCATCTCATCCTCTGTGCCTCAGAAGACCAAGGACAGGTATGGACGGATGAGGAGAAGCTTACTTTTTCCTAGGGGTCTCATGGAGATGCTTGCCCTACTATAAGAAAGTATAGTAGTAGACGGGGTGGACCCAAGGGGAAGGGAGGGTAGACTTTCAGGCCACAACAGAGGTCAAAGCAAGGACTGAGGGATCATCTACCAATAAAAGAAGTGATCATGAATCCAGCCCTGTTCCTTGTAGCCCTTGAAGAACCAGGGCAGAGCTATCAAGCTGAAGTTCCACCAACATTTATTTATATCAGGTGTGTAGGAAATGAAACCCTTAGTATGAAGGTGCAGATACTATTCCAAGAAAGGGGTGGGGACACCAGGCCCTATGGGGAACCAAAGGAAGTACTCTTAATTCATGTTGAGGACTCCAGAGGCCAGGACAGAACACTTCCCCCTGAGCACTCAGTACTGGGTGATAACTACTGACTGGGGTGATAAGCTGAGGACCTCTTCATTTCTCAGAAATCCCAGGGAGCTTTGTGATGCCAACTAGAGAACAGCAGAGGGAATGGGTCCTATGACTGGCCACTAGTTGGGTGGTGGTCTTGAATGCGAAATAACAGATGCCTCTGTGTAGGAGGCTACCAGCCCTTCTGTCACCCCAGCGTGCCTGAGGCAGGGGTAGCAGGATGAAGCCTAAAGATCACTTTAATTTCCTTCAATATGTTTCCCAAAGGACAGCTGATTAGGAGAATAGGAACCCTGAGGGTTTTCAGAACAGTGCCCTCAAGAAAACCACAAATATAGCCTTCCTGATAACCAAGGTGGTATTTCCCTGCTGTGGCTGCACACTCAACCTTCGTCTTCCTGTGTGCCCTTATCACTTGCCCTCCTACTCACACTTCTAATCATTGTCCCCCAGCGCAGTCATCATGCCTCGGGGTCAGAATCATAAGCTCTACATCCATGAGAAATGCCACCAGGCCCAATATGAGCCCCAGAGTCAAAAGGGAGTTCAGCCCGCTGCAGTAATGGAAGAGCTTCCCTCTACCTCTTCTCTTTTAGAAGATAATTCACAGAGCTCATCAGCTACTGGGTCAAATAGCACTTCCCAGGGGTCTTCGGAAGCCCCATCTACTACCAGCACTTTTTCTTTCAACTACTTCTGACACAAAATCTGATGAAGAAGATACCAGTCAAGATGAGGAAGATTCAGGTTCCTCCGATGTCTCATCTTCTACCGAGAACACCTACAGTGATACTCTGAACAGCATGACAAGTTTGTTGGAACAGTTCTTCTGCATAAATATAAAATGAAGCAGCCCATCATGAAGGAAAACATGCTGAAGATTATCCACCCAAGATACCATAACCGATTTGCCGAGATTCTCAAGAGAGCCTCTGAACACATCGAGGCTGTTTTTGCAGTTGACTTGAAGGAAGTTGATTCAACCATCCACTCCTATGACCTTGTCAGCAAACTGAACCTGCCCAACAATGGGAGAGTGTGGGATGGTAGGAGCTTACCTAAGACCGGTCTCCTGATGACAGTTCTGGGTGTGATCTTCGTGAAGGGCAACTGTGCCGCTGAGGAAGATATCTGGAAACTCTTGAATATGATGCGAGTATATGCTGGGAGAAAACACTTCATCTACTGAGAGCCCAGGAAGCTCATCACCAAAGACTTTGTGACGATGAAGTACCTGGAGTACCGCCAGGTTGCCAACAGCGATCCTCCACGTTACGAGTTCCTGTGGGGCCCACGAGCCCATGCTGAAACCAGCAAAATGAAAGTCTTGGAATTTTTGGCAAAAGTCAATGATACGGTCCCCAGTGCCTTCTCATCACAATATGAAGAAGCTTTGCGAGATGAGGAGAGAGCTCGAGCCACAGTTCCAGCCAGGCCTGGCACCACCAGGCATGTTCCACGGCCACGTCCAGCAGCTTCTCCCGCCCCTACTGAAGACCAAGACTTTTAAAAAATCATCCAGATAAGAAAATTTGACATCAAAATAGGGACTTTTGCCGAAATGGGAAGCAATCCCACAATAATACTGCTGGGACAATGGAATGAAAAAATAAAATGAAAAAATTTCAAAACATGATCAACCTTGATTGTTTTCCATCTTTTCTGTCTTCTGTTTTGTAAATTAAATAATTTATGCCTCGATATGCTTCTTGAAAGATGCAGGAGGTATTAAATCTTAACAAGTTAGACCTCTTACTGTCGTCATTTATTTTTTGAGCATCTGCTCTTTGAAAGGCTATATGCTAGTTCTGGTGAGGCTAAGATCAAGACCTCCCCTATGCCCATCAACTTTAGAAACAAGGAGCTGCAATCACATAAGCAAGATCTTGAGATAGCCTTTAGGAATGGCAGGAAAGTAAAAAGACTATCCAGGAAGAAATCTCTACCTGGAGTAACATACTGATTTGTTAGGCTTTCCACAACAAAACCCCACAGAATGGGTGGCTGAAATAACGGAAATTTATTTTCTCAGCATTCTAGAGGCTGCAAGTCCAAGATGAGGGCTGGTTTACCCTGAGGCCTCTCCCCTTGCCTGCCAGGTGGCCACCCTCTTCACTTGGCATTCCTTTTGAGTGCATATATCCCTGCTGCCTCCTTTTGTGTCTCAATTTCCTATAGTCACACTGAGTTATGGCCCATCCTAATGACTTCATTTCAACTCAACTGTCGCTTTAAAGACCTTATTTCTAACTACAGTTGCATTCTGAAGTACTCTGAGTTATGCCCTCAATATGCATTTGTGGAGGGGACACAATTTGGCCCCTAACAGACAGAAATCTCAATGTAGGAGATTCCAGTGCACAGACTGGTATTCTACACACATTGTCTCCAGGGAGTTTCTGAGATGTAAGGGTGAACTCCCTTGAGGTGTTTAGGGAAGGACATTCCTCCCTTTACCCCTTTTGAATTCTTGTGGTTAGACTACTAGTAAACTTGACACAAGACAGGGTAACAGGAGAAAAAGAGACAAACTGCAATTCACGCGCACAAGAAGTGTCATAGAAATGGGACCTAAGAAGTGGGCAAAGCAGGCAGCTTCTTTATTTTGTAGACAACAAAACAATTTGTGAGGAATCGACAGGACAAATCAACTTAGGTTTTAGGTACTCAACTAGTAAGGAATCTAAACTGAATCTGTACCCAGGGTAGTAAATGAAAGACTTAACAAGGTGTGTGTATACAGGCTTCTCTGCTTGAACTGCCTATTTCTGGTTAGAAGGGTTTCCCTCTGTCTCCAGATGCAGGCAGTACATCCTTCATATGAGATGTATTTCCTGCTCTCAGGGAGGCAGATATCAGGGGGCAGCGGAATGTCCCTCCTCTGTTGGCTGTTTCTTAAGTAACTTGAATTCAAAATAATCAATATGCCACTGTTATATTTGGGGGCAGAGTGCCCTAAACCTTGACAGGTCCCTCCTCTGAAACTTGCCTGCAAGTCTCACATGGTAAAAGCTGATCTGGTCACTGTGGAGAGAGAGAATGGATTAGTGGAGTCCTCCATTTCATGGCAGCAGTTGCATAATTCTGAGAACAGGTCAGTTCATTTAAAGAGTGGTATCTCATTTCAATAGGTGGTGATGCAGGTGGGCTCCCAAAGCTAGGGCTAGGGTGCAAGCGGTATCAGGTAGTTATTAATAAGAGGCATTTCTAAGGAAACAAAAGAAAAGCAGACAGTAATGATTGGAGCTGGTTATAAACCAGTTTCTGAGCCCAGGGGGTAGCCCGTCAAGAAGTTTTCTAGGTGTCAGGATTGAAGCAACTATTGCAGTTTGAAATGTCTCTATCACAGTTAGCAATATCTCTGGGTGATCAGGTTAACTTTCTGAGTGGCTCGTACAGCAACAGGCATGAAGTCTATTTGAACATAAGGTGTTGTGACAATTTCTCTGATCTTTGCATCAAGTCATCTAGCTTCACGTTGCAGGACTTCAGGAAAATGGCAATGTTAGTTCTCAGTGATTCAAGTCAAAAGAATGGGAGAGTGAGCAGATCAAGATGGCAGAGGTGTATCGCTTGGAGCTTACCGTCTTCCCACAGACACATCAAAAGGATGGGAGAAATTGGTAATTTTAGTAAGAAAGTTGCAGCTAGATACAGGTGGACACTAGAAAAATTCAGGATCCAACCCAGTTTGCAGGTAAATAATAAAACTTCAAGGAAACGTAATACCACTAGAACCTAATACCCACACATGTGTAGTACACTTTCTATCGAACCAATTTTTTCTGTCTATCATCTCCCTCATTTCTACTGAAGACAGGAAGACTAAGACCTAATTTGTTTCCAAAGAAGTCTAAATTCAATAAACTTGGCCTGATTATTTATCTAAGTACAGTAAGAATAACAATTTGCCAATAGGTGCTTTTAAATCTGCTTTGCTGGAATGGTTCATAAGGAGTCTTCAGAAGGAAATTTTAATAGCCTCTTGAGGCTAGGAAGCCACAGCAAAGACTTGTTGTCAAACCTAGAGATCTGGATGAATTCCTCTCTTCCTGAAGTCCCTAAAACATCCTAAAGTTCCTGTGCCTGCCAGAAGTGATCTTCATTACTCACCTGGTAAGGCTGATGGGAATTCTGTCAGCAAGGTCCCAGGCTGTTTTTCCAACGGGTTTTTATGGCTCCCTATGGTTAACCTTAGTTTCCTCAAGTTATCTGGTCATATCCAAGTCTACCTGTGTCTGTCAAATATGACATTCCAGTCAAAGTCTCGGCAGTGTAATCAATGTTTCCACTTGTGTCCCGCTACAAGAACAGATTCTCACTGAACTTTTGAAAAATAACAATTTTCCTAAGAAAAGAAGAACACTGAGAATTTCTAATTTCTGGAGTGATATGGTAGGAAGAGAAAAATTAATGTTTCAATTCTAATGACAAAGGTACAATTTATCAAATTGCTGTGTTAAAAAATTTCCTTATATCTAGAAAATGAAAGATTTTTAAAAGACAGTAATCTCTCAAAAAATCAGGAAAATTATCATATTTGTAATTCATTAAGCCCCATGTTCCTAATTCTTATATTGCCAGAGTCCAGTTTTTGTATTGTTTCTGTCAATCCTCCCTGAAGTTGGTGGCTCATAAGGATAATGATAATTTCAAGAAGCCTGCAAGGTTTTGGTTAAAGTTCATATAATTTGCCCAGGGAAATGTATGCCTGGATCACACTTGATAAACCAAGGAGAGAACACATTTTCTCACACTTTCTTTGCCACCGTAAGGGAATCAGCCTTGCAGCAAGGGAAGGCTTCAACTCATCCAGAAAATATAGGAATGACAAGAATATTTTGATGACTCATCTGTTCTGTTCAGTCTCTCGGTCCTGTGTGACTCTTTGCAACTCCATGGTCTGCAGCACGCCAGGCTTCCCTGTGCATCACCTATTCCCAGAGCTTGCTCAAACTCATGTCCATTGAGTAGGTGATGCCAACCATTTCATCCTCTGTCGCCCCCTTCTCTTCCTGCCTTCAATCTTTCCCAGCATCGGTGTCTTTTCCAATGAGTCAGTTCTTCACATCAGGTCGCCAAAATACTGGCGTTTCAGCTTCAGCATCAGTCCTTCCAATGAATTTTCAGGAGTGAGATGCTTTAGAAATGACTGGTTAGATCTCCTTGCAGTCCAAGGAACTCTCACGAATCTTCCCCAGGAGGAACAAGATGGCAAGAGGAGTTGGTGGACATGGAATACATCTCTCTCCACGGATACATCAGGAATACACCTTCAGACACAGAAGTGCATGCAGAGTACCAGCTGAGAGTGGACAGGAGTACATGACCAGCAGAAAAGAATGTATAGACCCACGCAAAACATAAGGTCAAGCCCTGAGCCTTTAGAGTGGATCCACTGGCTTCAAGATCCTAGACTAGCAGAGAACTAACCCTAGGATATCAAATAGTGAGAACTGACATAAAGGAAACCACAGGAATACAAGACCCGGCATCACCAAACCACTGATAGCACCCTGTGCAGGACGCCTCATCTAAACCACAAAGACAACAAAAATACAAACCCGATCATCGGCAGACAGAAATACCACCTTACTCAGCCATGCCCATAAGAGGAAAAAGCAAACAAACAAACAAACAAAAGCTCAGCGCAAATCTCATTCTATAAGAAGCTTACACAAACCACTGGAACAACCTTAGAGGGCAGAAACAAAAAGGAAGAAAGAATTCAACCTTGAAGCCTGGAAAAGGAGACCTCAATCATGATAATTAAAACAATAATAATAATAATGAAAAAGGAAAAGAAATACTACACAAATGAAGGAACAAGCCAGAAACACAGAAGTCCAAATAAATGAAGAGGAAACAGGCAAACTACCTGAAAATGAATTCATTGCTAAAGGGAATGCAGTGACACTGATACTTTCGAAACTGTCTGGCAAATTCTTTTAAGCTAAATATAGTCTTATCATATGATCTAGCAAATGAGCGTTAAGGTATTTACTCAAAAGAGCCGAAACCTTAAGCCCATCCAAAAACCTTCAACCAAATTTTAATAGCAGAATAAGTCATAGCTGCCAAAACCTGAAATCACCAAAGATGACCTTCAGTACATGAGTGGATAAACAAACTATGGTAAGCTACATGGAATGCTATTCAGTCCTGGAAGAAAACATTTCAAACCGTAACAAGTTATAGAGACAATTCAAAGTATATTGATTAGCAGAAGGAGCCAGTACAAAAAGCCTACATACTGTATGAGTCCATCAGTGTTACAGTCTGGAAAATGCAAATCTTTAGAAAGAGTAAAACGTTCAGTAGTTGTCAGGGGTTCCAAGTGAGGTTTTGAGGGATGAACAGATGGAGCATGGGAGATCCATAGAGCATTCACACTCCTCAGCATGACACGGTGTTGGCTGAGTTGATACTATCATGCATCTGTCAAACACTAAAGAACTGTAAAACACAAAAACTAAAAGGTATTGTAAACAATGGACAATAGTTAATAATAACATGTTGACATTAGTTGATCAACTGTAAAAAATGAACTTGTATCCATTGAACCAATACAAGATGCTAATAATAGAAGATACCAAGTGGAGGAAGAGAGTGGCTGTATGGGACCTCTCTGTTCTATCTGCTGAATTTCCTCCAATCCTAAATCTGTTCTTTTAAAAAAGAAATACAGAGGGGCAACAAACTCATAAACACATGAAAAGAGGAGCTACATCACTCATCATGAGAGAAATGCACATCAAAATTACAATGAGGTGTCACCTCATACAGGTCAGAATGGCCATCATCAAAAATTGTACAAGCAGTAAATGCTGGGGAGAGTTTAGAGAAAAGGTGGGAATGGAAATTGATATAGCCACTGTGGCGAACACTGGGGAGATTCCTTTAAAACTAGAATTAAAACTACCATATGACCCAGTAATAGAAATGCTGGGCATATACACTGAGAAAAGAATAGTTGAAAAAACACCTGTATCCAGTGTTCACTGCAGCACTGCTTACAATAGACAGGACGTGGAAGCAAAGAAGACTTCAACTGACCGATGACTGGATAACGAAGTTGTGGTAGCCACATACAATGGAATATTAGCCATAAAAAGGAACTAATTTACGTCACTTGTAGTGAGGTGGATGCACCTAGACCCTGTTTACAGAGCGAAGTAATTTAGAAACAGAAAAGTAACGTACATTAACGCATATACATGGAAAGTAGGAATGGTACTCACGAACCTGTTTGAAGGGCAGGAGTAGTGACACAGATGTGGAGAATGGACCTGTGGACACAGCAAGGGAAGGCGTGTGTAGGACGAATTGAGAGCGTGCCACTGACAAATATAGAGTCCCATGTGTACAAAAGATAGCTGGCGGGAAATTGCTATATAGTACAGGGAGCTCAGCCTGGTGCTGTGTGACAGCCTAGAGGGGTGAGATGAGGGGGTGGGAGGAAGTCTCATCAGGCAGGAGGAATATGTATAGGAGAGCTGATTCATCCTGTTGTATAGCAGAAACAACACAACATTATAAAGCAAGGATCTGTCGATTAAAACAACTTTTAAAAGTCTACTAATTTAAAAACTAGAAAAAATATGGATAAGAACACATAGCCAGTACGGAGTTACATGCACCAATGCAAAATGAATAAAAGTCAGCAATAATGAAAAACAAAGTATCACAGTAAGAATGTGATCCTCGAATTAAAATTCTTAGGAAGCAGGCACAGAAAACATTGACACATATAACTAACTTCAGAAATCTGGCATAAAATGATCAACACAGCAAAATCAAGAGACTGGTCTGGAAGAATCGATACTCAAACCATGTAATAGAAAACACACCATAAACGAAAGCAACAATATGAAAAATGTAGTTACAAAGAAACCTTAGAAAAATGCATGCAGTCTACATGAAGGCAACAAGAAGAATTTCCTGAGTGCCTCAGGAAAAAGAAGTCTCAAACAGAAGAGTATCTTTGTGTATTCCTGAGGACATATTGTAAGACTGTTGATTTCCTTAAATCCTTTACAGATTTAGTACCACATCCAGAGTAGCTGAGTCACACGTGGGCAGCTGTTTCCTGTACCCAGAACAAACCATGGAAAATTATACAAGGAATAAAGACAACTACTAACAAAAGCAAGAACACAAAACTAAATAATCCCTGAGGAACAATAAGTCTCCTTTGAACTTGACCCAACGAGTGCCCAGGTCGGGGAGTACTCTGAGGCTGACACAGGTGTGCAGGCCACAAAGGAAACAGACAACAGGATCAGCTGGAAAAGGCTTTAAACTGGAGCGGTTGATTCTTCCACTGGGCCGTGGGACCATGAACCTCCACTGCTTCACTGAAGGAACCTGAGGCAGCATCTCAGAGCCCCATGCCAGCATCATGGGGCACCAACGTTTGGGATGGACATGGCAGTATGGCCCAGAGGTCATGCAATAACCAGCACAAACTTTGTTAGTGGACGACAACTGGCCCTTGTAAATGATGAGCTTAAGAGACTGTCACAACTGCACTAAAAGAGAAAAGCCTGTATCACAGTAATTATACAAAAGGACCGAAATTCATCTCAGAACTTTCAAGCAATGTCCCTGAAGTCGACTAAGAGCCCGCAGTGAGAATAGTCAGGCTAAGGAGCCCCTTCACGTTCTCTGCTGGGATTGTGTGGGGCATGGTTGGGGACAGGGGTCGTTTTATACCAGAAAGGGAAGGGTTTCTAGGCTCCGCCTGCAGTCAATATGAAGATCCTGAGTGAGATGTGAGGGGTTCCACACCACAGAAAGCATTCACCCATCCTTCCCTCTCGCTTATCTTACCTGCAGCAGCCATTTCCAGGAAGCCTTAGGCAGAATCGTCCAGATGAGATGCCGGTGCACTTCTCACCCAGCGTCTGTGGATCTGACATCTTCCAGGTGAGGTCTGGCCCTCAGGTCAGCAAACGGGAAGTAATACAGCATTACAGTCGGAGGAAGGCAGGGACAGAGAACACAGAGAATCACTCAGCACACAAGGAGCCCCAGAGTGCCCTCACTGTCTGCCTCAGCAGCTCCAGGAAGGCTGTCAGGCTCGGGCTCCCAAATTCTTCCTGCTTGGTTTACTGAGAGAAGTGAGAGGCAAGGAGTGAGGCCAGTTGACTGAGATCAGCAGGGACATCCCAGGACCCACTATGAGTCGAAGAAGGGACCACATCCCCCCTCTTGCCGGAAACTCCCCCAGAATCCTGCCCACCCAGGCCCCGCCCCTGCTGTCTTCCTGGAGCCCAGATGCGCATGATAGGAAGTGACAGCCCCCTACCCATGCTGGGGTGCCATGCCATCTTTGAGAGGGCTGCTGTCTTTGAGAGCTGCTGTAGCTGTGACCAGAGGGAGGAGTCCGAGGTCTCATCAGGGGTCCAAGTCGGCGGTGACATGAGTTACAAGTGCACTGGATAGGTACAAAGATATGCCCTGGCACTCCCAACACCTTTTCCATCCAAAAAGAGGGGACTTCACAGCCCCCCAGCAACCCCGCACCTGCTCTACGCCAGAGGCTCAGACCTGATTCTTAGGTCCAATGTCCATCGGCTATACACGTGGGTTTCTCGGGACATAACCTGGGTCCAGGGGTGGTGGATCTGGGTGTGGTGTTGCTGGACCCTGGCTCTGTTCAGTAGAGGGAAGTCCGGGATTCTGTGGAGTGAAGGAGGGACCCGCGGGTGGGACTGTCTCCACACCCCAGATTGGTGGCCACGCCTAACCCCTTACCCAGCGTGACTTGGCCAGAAAGCAACCGGTCAGCATCTGGGCAGTTCTAAAGGCTGAGGGGCTCCCTGACTGCCATCACTGACACGGGACACTTGGGGAAGAGGGGACCTCGTTCCAAAGGGCTGGCAGCAGGTCAGCAGAGGGAGGAGTCAGGGTAATGACCATCCTTCCCATCACATGGCCGACTCAGGACCCTCCCCTGTGGCCAGCACTTCCTCCCAGCCAAACACGGGGATGGGGGCGGTGGTCTGTCAGGGGAGGTTGCAGCTTGGTTGTGAAGGGGCAGCCTCGAGACAGCAGAAGGTGGGTCCCGGCTCCCTTCATTGGAGTCCTGAACATTCCCTCCTCTCATCGTCTGGGTTGACAGGGAAGGTGGCAGCGTCAACTTCAAAGCAAGAGAGGGAACAGGTTGGGTGGGTTTTGGGGCAGGGGGATAGAGGGAGTCTTTCCCCAATTTGCATCATGACTCTGAAATGTGAACTGAAAGGACCTGTCTCCCCTGCCAGCCCCCACAGGCCTCCCTCTAAAGCCCAGGCAGGTCTGTCTGACTGTGCCCCAGCGATCACTCTCACTTCCTACTCAGTCGTCTCAAGGGAGGAGCTCACCAGGAGAACACAAGACTTGTGGGTCCTAGAGCACTGGCCTCAAGGACCCCTCAGAGGCGGCTTTGGTTCAAACCAGGGAGGAATCTCCTCACTGCAGTTGCTCACACATCTGCTTGTCCTTCCTCTAGGTGCCCTTCCTGCCTGCCACCCTGCCCGTATGCGTCTGTGATCCATAACCTGTGTCACCATGCCTCAGAGGCATAGGAACAGTACCATGCCCATGTGAAATGCCACCAGTTCCAGGGGGACACTCATTGTCCCCAGGAGGCCCAGTTCAGTGCTGCTGTAGCCCCCAAAGAGGAGTGCCCCTCCTCCCCCTCGTCTGTCCCTCAGGGTTCTCCCCCGAGCTCCCCTGCTACTGGAGATCACCAGGAGCTTCAGGGAGCCATGGCCCTTAGCTCTCCTTGATGCAGGGCCTTCCTGTGCAGGATCTGATGAAGGTGCCCAGGGCCCAGAAGAGGAAAGTGCAGGTGGCCTCCCAGGCAGCCCCTGCCACTCAGAGCCCTTGCATAGATCCTCTGACCAGGAAGGCCAGCATGCTGCTGGAATTCCTTGCTGGAGAAGTACACCAAGAAGGAGCCCCATCTTGCAGCACGCCCTGCTGAAGGTCGTTGGCAGCATGTATAGGCAGCACATCCCTGAGATCCTCAGGAGAGCCTCTAAGCACATGGAGCTGGTATTTGGCCTTGAGCTGACGGAAGTCGACCGTAGCAGGAACATCTATGCCCTCATCAACAAGCTCAACCTCGGGGGCGATGAAGGTATGAGTGATGAGGGGGGGTCTTCCAAGTCTGGTTTCCTCATGGTGCTCTTGGGCATTATCTTCATGAAGGGTAACCTCGCCACCAGGGAGGAGGTCAGGGAATCCTCAGTGTGTTGGGGGTCTATACTGGGAGGAGGCACTGGATCTCTGGGGAGCCCAGAAGGCTCATCACCAAAGATCTGGTGCAGAAGTACCTGAAGTACCGACAGGTGCCCAATGGCGATCCTCCACACTAGGAGTTCCTGTGGGGCCCGAGAGCTTGTTTGAAACAACAATAAGATGAAGGTGTTGGAGGTGTGGCCAAGATCCACGATACCGTCCAGACTTCCTTCCCAGACCTCTATGACGAGGCTCTGAGAGATCAGGCGGAGAGAGCAGGGCTGAGAGGCGCGGCCAGGGCTCCAACAATGGCTGAAGCCAGTGCCCTTCCAGGGCCAAGTCCTACAGCTCCTCCCACATCTAGGAGGGAGGCC
>NW_020867535.1:0-40010 GCF_003369695.1 Bos indicus x Bos taurus | reverse complement strand
CCCACAGCAGCTTCTCAGTACTGTTCACTCACTGCCTGAGGGAAGAGGATTACTACTGGCTAGGTCGAACCTCAGGGGAGTCATGTTCCGGAAGAGAATGAACAAGCAGGGCTGTGGGAGGTTACCTGTGGTAAAAAGAGATGGTGGTGACCCTTGGTTCTCAAGGAAGGATGTGATTATCTTGTTTGAATACTTCTGTGGACTGGTGGGAACCAAACCTGATAGGGGCAAGCAGACCCTGTCGCCGGTTCCTATGATAAGGCTGCTCTTGGGCTAGGGGAATTCTTGCTCGGAGCCAAAAGAGGGATAGGATTCTTCTCAGACTTTTATTCACTGCTTTTAAAATTCATCTGTTGATTTGGCCTACAACAAATATGACTAAAAGGTGACTTTCTGTTTCCTTATTCCTACCATATTTGTTTGTTGGAATTCTGTAGAGCTGTCTTTTCTCCCTCATATTTTTATAAATTTTCAAATTACAAAATTTTATAGAATGCATTTCTAATTACCAAATCAAATAAGTAATCAAATTCTTTATGTCAATATTGAGTCGTGAATAACTTTGTTATATTCTGACTTATAATCAATTATATCATTATTTAGTTTCTTGCATTTTTCCAGCTTTGGTGATTAGGAACTCCTTCTTGTGGGGTTGTGTGTTCTTTGAGCCATGACATGGTTCTTTTCTGTGTACTTCCTTGCTGGCATTGTAAGGTATCCTGTTCATCTTGTGTTTTTCTTTCCCCACCATGACCCTGAAATCAGAACACTTCTGCCAAAACCCATGTTCCTTTCGTTGGAAAATGACATTTAGTAACTGATATCTCCCTGCATGTTCATTGCTGCTACTGGGGTTTCCTTGCAGCTAGGTCTTCCTTTTCCATTGGTTAAATGAAGGAAATATATTGTCTGTATATACTTATGCTCCCAGATACATTGGAATTTCTCTAGATATTTCTGTAGATAGTGAAAGCCAGGAGCTCACACTGGTACTTCTTTTTTTAAAATTAATTAATTAATTAATTTTAACTGAGGATAATGAGTTTACAATATTGTGATGGTTTATTATGCGATACATCAACCATCCACTCTAGTCTTTTTTGTACACCTCTTTGTCTCACCTGGCTCTCCTTATCTTCAGTATCTACTTATTTGTTCAACACCTGATTATACATGATGTAGTTACAGAAATGCTACCAAATGGTTAGATAGTATGACCGACCTAATGGACATGAATTTGGAGCAAACTCTAGGAGATAGTGAAGGATGGGGGACCTGGTGTGCTACAGAGACAGGGATCGCAAAAAGTCGGGTACAACTTAATGACTGAACACAAAACACGCACCTGTTGGAAGCAGTTCTGATGACTTGTGTTTGTGTAACACTTGTTTATATCTTAAGCCTCAAAGGATGCAATCAAAGTACTGTTTGCCAAGTTGCTTAGCTTAGCTATTTTCCTCCTCACTCCTTCTCTTTGGTTATGACATTCATTTGTAGTATATTTAGGCTAATTTGTTGGTGTTCTAATTGAGTTTGCCCTCTCCCCCATACTCTAGTTCATTTTAAGTTTACTTATCTTGGGGTATGTGAAACACTACTGTGATTCAGACTCAGGGCTATACAACAAACACACATACTACTGTAGGAGTATGATTCTTTCCCCATGTCTTCCACCCCCTTCGCATTCCCCATTTCTTTTCCACAATCCCCCTGTAGATAAACCAATCTGGTTTCTGGTTGAATCTTTCCTGTATGTACTCTACACGAATGAATAGATACATATGGGTTTTCTTATGTTCCATTGATTATTACATGAAAGATAGCATTTTCTAAAGCTTCTTTGCACTTTTCTTTTTCAATAAACAGCATTTCATTAAAAACAAACTCCTTATTCTGTACTCCTTCATTCTTTTTTATAGCTACATTAGATTACACTGGCTTCTATAGGGGCATTTCGGAGAAGGCAATGGCAACCCACTCCAGCACTCTTGTCTGGCAAATCCCATGACCGAGGAGCCTGGTGGGCTGCGGTCCCTGGGGTCCCTAGCAGTCGGACACGGCTGAGTGACTTCACTTTCACTTTTCACTGTCATGCCTTGTAGAAGGAAATGGCAACCCACTCCAGTGTTCTTGCCTGGAGAATCCCAGGGACCGGGGACCCTGGTGGGCTGCCGTCTTTGGGGTCCCACAGAGTCGGACAACCGACTTGAAGCGACTTAGCAGCAGCAGCAGCAGCAGCAGCAGCATAGGGGCATTTCAGTTTGTTTTCAACATTTCGTAATGATTAATACAAACAATGCTGCAGTGAATAACCCTGTGTACACCGCATTTTTGTGTTGGTGGTAATGTCTCTTCCAGTTTCATTTCCAGCAATAGGATTGTTGGCCCAAATGTTAAATGCATCTGTAGTTATGTTGTGTTATGGCTGAGCCACTTTCACCTTCACTTCAGTTCAGTTCAGTCGCTCAGTCATGTCCAGCTCTTTGCGACCCCATGAGCCGCAGCACGCCAGGCTCCCTGTCCATCACCAACTCCCGGAGTTCACTCAGACTCACGTCCATCGAGTCAGAGATTGCCATCCAGCCATCTCATCCTCTGTCGTCCCCTTCTCCTCCTGCCCCCAATCCCTCCCAGCATCAGAGTCTTTTCCAATGAGTCCACTCTTCGCAACTTGCCATACATTAAAAAAAAATCTTTTAGTCACATAGAATGTTCTTTCTTTAATCACCTCTGGAAGTTTCAGTCACAGTTAGAAAGCCCTTTCCCATGCTGATATTGAAGAAAAATTCTGCCATATTTTCTTCAAGATTTTGTTATGGTTGCATTTTTTTTGTTTAGATTCCTAACCCATTTACAGTTTATTTTTGTGGATGGTAGTCATGGATCTGCACTGATTTTTTTTTTTAATGTCTCAATTGTTTCCGCCTCATTTATTGAATGTTCATCTTTGCCTCAGTGATTTTACATGCCTTTGGATCATATACTAAAATCCCCAACTATAATTGGTGTTATTCTGAGATTTTTATTCTATGCCACTGGCCTATTAGTCTATTCCTGTACTGGTACCCAAGTGGTATAAATTCAGAGCTTTATAGTGTGCTTTTATGTCTGATATGATTACTATTCACTCATGCTGCTGCTGCTGCTGCTAAGTGGCTTCAGTCGTGTCCGACTCCGTGTGACCCCATGGACTGCAGCCCACCAGGCTTCTCCGTCCATGGGATTGTCCAGGCAAGGAACACTGGAGTGGGTTGCCATTTCCTTCTCCAATGCATGAAAGTGGAAAGTGAAAGTGAAGTTGCTCAGTCCTGTCTTGACTCTTAGCGACCCCACGGACTGCAGCCTACCAGGATGCCTACCATCCCTGGGATTTTCCGGGCAACAGTACTGGAGTGGGGTGCCATTGCCTTCTCCCTATTCACTCATAGGTTTTCCTTTTTTACTTGTATCCTGGCTATTCTTGCACGTTTGTTTTTTTTTTTTAAATATGAACTAAATTATCCATTGGTCTAACTCCATGCAAATGTTCGCCGATATTTTTGACATTATATTCAATGTATACATAACTTTAGAGGGAATCAATATCTTTTTAGTGCTGAGTTATTCTATCTAAGGTCTTTGAAAATATTCCTACTTATTCAAGTTTCCTTCTATGTTGTTCAAGAGTGTTTACAAATTATCCTTGTATAGATGCTCTCATTAAGTTTATTTCTATACGCTTACTCTTTGTTATTGCCATTGTATATGGGATTTTCTCTCCTAACATGTCCTCCAGCTGTGTGTGTGTGTATGTAAAACAAAGACTAATAATATTTGTATGTAACTTTATATCCTACTACCTTGCTGAATTCTCTTTGTTTTAGTTAATTTGTCATGGTTTCTATAAGACTCTTCAGGTGTGCGATGATATCACCTGGACATGGAGGTGGCTTTACATCTTCTTATCCATTCTTAAAAATCTTATTGGTTTCTCTAGTCAACTGACTAGTGCTTGCTGTTGAAGACTGAACAGGAGTGATATAGTGGGCATACTTTGTTATTCCTGACCTTATTGGAAAACCTCTGGTACTCCCCCACTAAATAAAGTATTTGCATGAGGAACTACTTATATAGCTCTTATCATGTTAATAATGCACCCCTGATTCCTATTTCTTCAGTTTTCTCTTTTTTAACATGAATGCCTATTGAAGTTTCCCAAAGATTGGTTTGGCATCTGTGATGATAGTCATATGATTATTGTTCAGTTGCTGTTGTCACGTCTGACTCTTTGCAACCCAGGCTCCTCTGTCCTCCCCTATCTCCCAGAGTTTGCTCAGATTCATGTGTATTGAGTCAGTGATGCTGTCTAACCATCTCATTCTCTGCTGCTCCCTACTCGTTTCGACTTCAATCTCTCCCAACATCAGGGTCTTTGTCTTTAAATATGTTACCGTGGTGAATGATATGAATGAAATTCCTAATACAGAGCCAGCCTTGTATTAATGGAATAAGTCCCACTTTATCACAGTATCAGATCAGATCAGATCAGTCGCTCAGTCGTGTCCGACTCTTTGCGACCCCGTGAATCGAGGCACGCCAGGCCTCCCTGTCCATCACCAACTCCCGGAGTTCACCGAGACTCACGTCCATCGAGTCAGTGATGCCCTCCAGCCATCTCATCCTCTGTTGTCCCCTTCTCCTCCTGCCCCCAATCCCTCCCAGCACCAGAGTCTTTTCCAATGAGTCAACTCTTCGCATGAGGTGGCCAAAGTACTGGAGTTTCAGCTTTAGCATCATTCCTTCCAAAGAAATGCCAGGACTGATCTCCTCCACAATGGACTGGTTGGATCTCCTTGCAGTCCAAGGGACTCTCAAGAGTCTTCTCCAACACCAGCGTTCAAAAGCATCAATTCTTCGGCGCCCAGCCTTCTTCACAGTCCAACTCTCACATCCATACATGACCACAGGAAAAACCATAGCCTTGACTAGAGGAACCTTTGTTGGCAAAGTAATGTCTCTGTACTACTTTCTAAATGTATTGTTGGATGTTTGCTAATATTCTATTTAGAGTTTTGGTATCTATGTTTATGTGTTAGTATCCTACTTGCTTCCTAAACGAAATTAGGGACGTGTCCTTGCTTTCAAATGTTCTTAAACAAGTCACAAAGCTTTGGGACTATTTGATCTTTGATGGTTTACTAGAATTCACCAATAAATACATCTGAGCAAGGTGCTTCTTGGGTGTAATTCTTGTAATAACTGTATTCATTTCTTCTGTGAAAATTGGCTCATTTAAACTTTCTAACACTAGATTTAAACTTTCGAAGCAAAGGAGAAAAGAAAAGATATAAGCGTCTGAATGCAGAGTTCCAAAGAAGAGCCAGAAGAGGTAAGAAAGCCTTCTTCAGTGATCAATGCAAAGAAATAGAGGAAAACAACAGAATGGGAAAGACTAGAGATCTCGTCAAGAAAATTAGAGGTACTAAGGGAACATCTCGTGCAAAGATGGGCTCGATAAAGGACAGAAATGGTATGGACCTAACAGAAGCAGAAGATACTAAGAAGAGATGGCAAGAATACACAGAAGAACTGTACAAGAAAGATCTTCACGAGCAAGATAATCACGACGGTGATTATCTAGGTGATAATCTAGGTGATATCTATCTAGGTGATAATCTAGGTGATCACTCACCTGGAGCCAGGTATCCTGGAATGTGAAATCAAGTGGGCCTTAGAAAGCATCACCAGGAACAAAGCTGGTGGGCGTGATGGAATTGCAGTTGAGCTATTTCAAATCCTGAAAGATGATGCTGTGGAAGTGCTGCACTCAATATGCCAGCAAATTTGGAAAACTCAGCAGTGGCCACAGGACTGGAAAAGGTCAGTTTTCATTCCAATCCCAAAGAAAGGCAACTCCAAAGAATGTTCAAACTACTGCATAACTGCACTCATCTCACACGCTAGTAAAGTAATGGTCAAAATTCTCCAAGCCAGGCTTCAGCAATACGTGAACCGTGAACTTCCAGATGTTCAAGCTGGTTTTAGAAAAGGCAGAGGAACCAGAGTCCAAATTGCCAACATCTGCTGGATCATGGAAAAAGCAAGAGAGTTCCAGGAAAACATCTATTTCTGCTTTATTGACTATGCCAAAGCCTTTGACTGTGTGGATCACAATCAACTGTGGAAAATTCTTCAAGAGATGGGAATACCAGACCACCTGACCTGCCTCTTGAGAAACCTGTATGCAGGTCAGAAAGCAGCAGTTAGAACTGGACATGGAACAACAGACTGTTTCCAAATAGGACAAGGAGTACGGCAAGGCTGTATATTGTCACCGTGCTTGTTCAACTTATATGCAGAGTACATCTTGAGAAACGCTGGGCTAGAGGAAGCACAAGCTGGAATCAAGATTACCGGGAGAAATATCAATAACGTCAGATATGCAGATGACACCACCCTTATGGCAGAAAGTGAAAAAGAACTAAAGAGCCTCTTGATGAAAGTGAAAGAGGAGAGCGAAAACGTTGGCTTAAAGAAAGCTCAACATTCAGAAAACGACGATCATGGCATCTGGTCTCATCCATGGCAGATAGATGGGGAAACAGTGGAAATAGTGGCTGACTTTGTTTTTCTGGGCTCCAAAATCACTGCAGATGGTGACTGCAGCCATGAAATTAAAAGACGCTGACTCCTTGGAAGGAAAGTTATGACCAACCCAGACAGCATATTGAAAAGCAGAGACATTAGTTTGTCAACAACGGTCCGTCTAGTCAAGGCTATGGTTTTTCCGGTGGTCATGTATGGATGTGAGATTTGGACTATAAAGAAAGCTAAGCACTGAAGAATTGATGCTTTTGAACCGTGGTGTTGGAGAAAACTCTTGAGAGTCCCTTGGACTTCAAGGAGATCCAACCAGTCCATCCTAAAGGAGGTCAGTCCTGGGTGTTCATTGGAATGACTGATGCTGAAGCCGAACGTCCAATACTTTGGCCACCTCATGCGAAGAGTTGACTCATTGGAAAAGACCCTGATGCTGGGAGGGATTGGGGGCAGGAGGAGAAGGGGACGACAGAGGATGAGATGGCTGGATGGCATCACTGACTCGGTGGACGTGAGTCTGAGTGAACTCCGGGAGTTGGTGATGGACAGGGAGGCCTGGCGTGCCTCTATTCACGGGGTCGCAAAGAGTCGGACACGACTGAGCGACTGACCTGAACTGAATTTTGCCCTCTGAGATTCCAAAACTCCCCATAGACATGCCTGTGAGAGGGTTTCCTACTATGTGGAAAATTCTTCTTCACAACTCCCTCACCAGGGACAGGTGTCCATCCCTAAATCTTTTTTCTCTGTTTTCGTCTTTTGTATGTTGTCCTACCTCCTCTTGAAGAGTTTGAGGTGCCTTTCTGGGTGCCTTGTGTCCTCAACCAATGTTCAGAAGTTGTTTTGTGGGAGTTGCTCAACATTCAAATGATCTTTTGTTGAATTTTTGGAGGAGAGGCTGGTTTCCCCATCCTATTCCTCTGCCATCTCGGGACCACCGTATTCTGTAATCTCATACAATCTGATTAGCCTTAGACTAAGTCTGATGTATTAAATCTTCTATTGTTAGTGTTTTCTCTTATTACTGTTATTTTATCTACATATCCTTCCCTTTTTACTTTTGAAGGTGTTTGCAGTACTCCTGGTGCATAAATATTCCTAACGATTACATCTCCATTTTGAGTTTTTGCTTTTATCATTAAGACATATTCTTCATCATGTTTAATGCATTGTTAAAACTCATCCTGAACCACCTATTTCCTTAACACTTTACTCTCTAGTCTATGCATTTTTTCCGCCAATATCATTTAACACTCCCCTATTGCATCATGATAAAAAGGTTGTTCTATTTTCTTATACTCTTCTCCCTTCTCTCATTTTACTTGCACATTTTCTGTTTTTTCACAACATAAAACTTCTGTACATTAGTCTTCTCCCCTTTCCTCCATGTTGATTTTAGTATTACATGTAAAATACTCACTTTTAGATAGTTTGGTGAAGTTTTCCTTCTCATCACCTGTTGGAACACCATCTCAGTTCCTCTTTTAGACGATTACTTGGCAAATATTCTGTAAAGAGATGTGTAGGGAATGTTGTAAGTTTCTGGGTCACAGTGTTCCTGTCACTCTACTCACCTTTGCAACTGTAGTGCCAAAGCATTCAGAGACAATGCATAAATGATATATCATGGCTTTGTTCCAATAAACTTTATATATAAAATCAAGCAGTTGGCTTGATTTGGGTTAGTGGGCCAGTCTGAAGACTGACCCTTACTCTAGTAGCTTCCTTAGTTGAATATAAAATCTTTATGTCAACCTTTCATTTTGTTTGTTTGTTTTGGAGATTGGGGGAGAAGTCATGAGTACTCTGATTTGTGGTTTTCTTATGTATTGCAAGATCCTTAATTTTCCCTTCTGTTTATTTTTCCCATCATTACCCAAGTGCCAACAGAGGCTTCTCCCTTCTTCATTGCCTTATTCTTCCCTAAAAGCTGTATCTTTCAAAAACTGCACTTTTAAGTCATCTGTGTCCCTTAAAAAACTCCTATTAGGAATTCCTCCCCTGTAGTCCATGCTCTCATATTCTAGGACACCTTTTCAGTAATTTTAGATTTATTCTGTGCTTAGTCATTCTGCTGTAGTTTTAGATCTGCTTTAAGCCCTTTCCCATCTTCCTTTCTCTCTATCTCTTGGAAGATTTCTATGTCTGTCTTTTTTCTTGCCACAAAGCCTAGTCATGGGAGTATGAAAAATCATGCTGAGATTTCATGATTTTTGTTTTATTCACAATTACTTTGAATTTTTGGCATTCTCCATTTTAAAGGAATTGTGAGGCTTTTATGTTGATGCACATTTTCCTTCTTATTGATTTGTGTCTTTTTGGGAAGAAATAATTTGAGGAAGGTTATGATTGGTTTCTGCTAACTTACCTATGACTTATAATGGCATTTTATCTTATGTAAATGTGTGTATGTGTGCATGTATATAATTAAATACACACACAAGTCTATTTTCATTCTATTCCCAGAGGAGAGGTCACTTGAGTTGGCCATATAATTTGCCCATATATTTATTCAATAAGCATTTTGTCCATAGCTATCCCTGGAAACAAACAAGAGACTATAGATTTTTTCTCAGAACTTCTAAATATTCTCCACTCTGAAGCAGGTTTGTGAAGATGGACCAAAAGATCACAGCCACACTCTTCGAGCTTGCTGCAAAGAGTCTGCTGAGTAGTGAGCCTATAGTGATGCATGCTCTGGAGAAAATCCCAGGAGGTCTCTTTGTTCCATTGTTCAGCACTGCCTTCTTGGGTGGGCATAAGAAGATCCTAAAGGCAATGGTGAGGGTCTGGCCTTTTCACTGTCTCCATCTTGGGTCACTGAAGACACAGGAGTCATACTATGACATCTTGGAAGCCATGATTGATGGTCTGCCAATCCCCCCAGCCCAGAACTCTTCCTCTAGGTAAGTCTATGACCAGAAGATTTATAGGGAGTCAGCAGGAGGGTACGCTGTAGCCTGGGGCAGGGGAGTATCTAACCTTCTCCCAACACTAGCCAATGAATTCAGCAGTTGGGGTCACCTTCAGTATTTCATTGTCTTATAGAGTTGATTAAAGAATAGAGGTGATTGAGGGTACTATGAATGAGTTTGACTGTGATTACATAGAAGTGGGATAGGGGCATTGAGACAGGGCAAGACCAGAGGTGAAGGAAGTGTGGGGAAAGGATGAAAGATGCTCAGTTTGTGTGGAAAGAACTTCTTGGTGAATGGTGATGAAGTGAAAACCAGGATTCAGGTGTTCTCTCCGTTTCCCACCATTGATCTTGCTGGGTTATGTTCCAATCAACCACATTTCATGTGTTCTGTCTTCTTTCCTTACAGGGGCCACAAACTGAGGATCCTAGATTTAAGGCACAGGTCAAACTGTAAGATAACATGCTCTCACGTCAGGATCACATTCCCTTTCTGTTTACAGTCATGCAAATACTCTCGGCATGCTGTCCGTAACTTAGAAAACACTCAGCATCGTGCCAGGTGCCTTGAGATTGGTAATTCTGGGTCTGAGGTTGAGTCAGCTCAGGAAACCATGGAATTACTAGTGAATATTTCCCTCAGTAATACCTTGAGAGCACAGCAGTTTCTCACTTTCCTCTGTAATAAAGTTGAGCAGAGTTCTGGGTTCTTGCACCTCTGCTGCAGAGATTTGCGAATCAATAGAATGTCTACCAACAGACATATCCTTCAGATTCTGGATCTGGGGTGCATTAATCATCTGGAAATGGATCAGGCTTTTCTGAATGAGATCATCACCCTTTTTGCTGGAATGATCCACCTGCACAGCCTTAGTTTGTCTAACATCCCCTTTAGGTCTTATAAGGGAAGGAATTTCAGGTTTTTTCTCATCCTGCTTGGGCAGCTGGAAAACCTCCAGGAGCTCAGGTTGTCTTTCTTCTACCTCAGAGATCAACTGCACAAACTGCTCAGGTGAGGGGATTGGGAGAAATCTGGGTTCCCTGAAAACCTCATTGTTAAGACAGAAGGGACCATTCTTACATCTTCTTCCTATGCTCCTAGTAACCTACTTTTCCTTTCACCTCAGCATAGGCATTGCTAGGAGTTTGAACCTAGCTGGGGGAGAATGGGGTACCTTATGGTGAGAGGTAGATGAGGTTAGTGAAGGAAGCTGTGCTTATTCATTCATTCAGTGACCACAGGCAGACAGAACATGTTTGTACATAGATTTCTGAAAAAGACTCAGTCCTTCTGCTCCTGGACTTTATAGCTCTCTAGAGAGGAAGGGGAGGCACTCAAAGAGAAACGTTAAGTTGTAGTTCTAATGCACATGCCCGTGGATGGGTCACAAGAGTTAACACTGCCAGATAATTTTGCTCCTGTATTTTCCCGAAGGCTTAGACCCTTGAATGGAGAGCTTGTCATCTGGAAAGTAAAGGAAACCCTCAGTTGGCTGCTTTCCTAGACCCAGCCTCACCAAATAAGTGAACCAGATCCAATCCTTATTATTTTATATATACTGAGTGCATGTGAATTTTTTCACTTAATCCTTCTCGTAACTCTGTATAGTAATTACTGGTGTGCACATTTCAAGGTTAAAACCCTCTTCCTCAGAGTGGTAAAGTAACTTTCTCAGTGTCCAAAATTTATAATCTCTGATCCTAAAGTCCACATTGATAACCACCTATTGGAAACTAGTATATAGCAGTTTATTGTAGAGGAATATGTTCCTGTAATTTGGGGGTCTTTGCTGTCATTCTTCTGAAATAAACTTACTTTTTCTCTCTTTAGAGTCCTGCCACCTCATATGGATGCATTGTGTCTCCCTTTCTGTGGCCTTTCTATCAGAGATGTCTCTTTCCTGTCCCAGAGCTCTCAGGCCACCCAGCTCAGGGTATTGAATCTCAATAACAATAATTTCTTTTCAGAAGCTTATGAGCCCTTCCAGGCTCTGCTGGAAAAGGTTTCAGGCACCATACAACGTCTGGAGATAAATAATTGTATGATGACTGATTCTACTCTCTTGGCCATCATCCCAACCCTGAACCAATGTGTCCACCTTCGTGTTTTTAACTTTGCCTTCAACCCCATTACGATGCCTGTGCTCAAGAGCCTTCTGCAGCGCTTGACATCCTTACCGAGGCTGAGGCATGTGATTTATCCTGTTCCTGTCCATTGTTACCAGGAGCAGAATTTTTATCACAGCTTGAACCGACAGAAACTTGCCGAAGTTCAGGCCCAGGTCAAGGCGATGCTGCACATGTTACACCAGGATCACGTGCAATGGGCCACTTATTCTGATTGATTTCCACTATATAAGAAGTGTTTCACCACTGATGCATGGCTGTTAAGTGTTCATAGTTTTGCCTGAAGCCCAAGTTTGTAGAGATACATATACAAAGTTCTACTGTTCCAGAAAACAGGTTTAAGAATGTTGGATATGTAACTGACCTCTATAAAAGAGAAACTTTAAAAAGGAAATAGAGGAATTTGAAAGGTCCTCTGGATCTCTTGTTCACTGCCCTCTACATCTTCTTCTCATTACTAACCAAGTTATGGCTATGTGATATAAGCTGACTGAGGCATAATATATCATATCATTTTCTTCTCCACACTGATTGGTCCATTTATCAATCTATGGGCACTTGACACAATTCAGATCTGTTGAAACTCTTCCTAGAGGTGGTAGTTGTTGAGTAATTTTGCCCTCTAGGTACCTGCAAATTTCCTCTGTTTCTGATTCGCTCAGGTTGTTTATCAGGACACATACGCAGGTAAAAAGAAACAGACTATGCCCACTACCTAGTGGTACCTTCATCAGCATGTTACTGCCTGATTTCTCAGGTCTCAGAACCCTGGCTTTGTTATTGGCTATTTCACACACATTCACCAAGTATCTGTTATGATTTAGGTACTTTTCCACATGTTAAAAAAAAAAAAAGTCCCTGATCTCACCAAAGTGTAGATACTCCTATTGTTTACTAGTTTGTCTGTTTTCCCTAGAGCACTTGAGAACTTATTTATCCCCCATAAACCTCCCCCCCGCTTTTTTTTGCATTTTCCCTTACATGATTGGCTCAAATGATATTGGCCTCTTTTGTCCTGTTGGATAGCTGCTCAGTCCTCACATCATGGCTTGAATGTTACCTCATCAGATAGGTTTTCTGTTGTCTCTTATTTCCCCATTTAAGTAGATTTATTCTGATGTTTCTTTGTCTTAATGTACCATGTACAGTTCCTTCATGGTACACATTGTTCCATATGTATTTATTCTGTCTGCTCTTCCACTAGAGTTGCACTGTTCAGTATGGTGCACACTAACCATATGTGAATATTGAAGTCTAGAAATTTGGCTATTCTCGAATGTGATGTACCCTAAGTGTTAAATGCACACTGTGTATCCAAGAGTTAATAAGAAACAAAAGATGTAGAATAACTGATTAATCATTTATGTATACTGTTTACATGTTGAAATGATAACATACTGCATATCAAAAACAGTAAAGATAAGAGAATGTAAATTCTTTATATTGTTATATGTTAAAATGATAGCATTGTATTTCAAAGAATTAGTAAGAAAAATGTTAAAGTAGTTACCTGCTCATATGTTTACAAGTCAATGTGATAAAACAATGCATTTCAACACTTACTGAGAACAAATACCGTTAATTAATAGATTGTTCCTAGTGTTTATATGTTGAAAGGGTAACACAGAAAATATCAACAATTTGGTAACAAAAAAAGAATAGAAAAATAATTAGTAGTTTGTGTATGGTGTTTCCTTGTTTAAATGAAAACAGATTGTATTTTAAAGACTTAGTAAGAAAGAAAAATGTAATAGTAATTAATGATGTGTTCATTGTTTCCACGTTGAAGTAATAAAACAATTTTTTAAATTCAGTAAAAAAATTTATTTTTCCTACATGTTGAAATGATAAACCATTTCAAAGACTTGAGAAAATATAAAAATTAATTCATAATTAATAAAAATAGTGAATAGCTTGTTCCTAACTGCATGTGAAGTTGCTCAGTCGTGTCTGACTCTTTGGAACCCCATGGACTGTAGCCTATCAGGTTCCATCCATGGGATTTTCCAGGCAAGAATATAGGAGTGGGTTGCCATTTCCTTCTCCAGAGGATCTTCCTGACCCAGGGATTGAAGCCGGGTCTCCCGCATTGCAGGCAGACGCTTTACCATCTGAGCCAGCATGTTGTTGCTTTTTTTGAAATGATAACAAATGGCATTTCAAAGAAATGAGAATCATATGAGAACCATAAGAAAATTAGAATGCAACAAGGTCACCATTACCCTGATACTAAAACCAGAGAAAGACACTACAGAAAAAAAAAATGACATGGCAACAGCTTTGATGTATATAAATAGAAAAATCCTAGACAAAATATTAGCAAAACAAATTCAACAATATATAAAAAGGACCATACACCATAATCACATAGCATTTATTTCAGTGTCACAAGGATGATACATTTGCAAATCAATGTGTGATGCACCATTATAATATAACAAAAGTTAAAACTCAGATAATTATCTCAGTAGATGCAGAAAAACTGTTTGACACAATTGAACATCCGTTCATGAAAACAACTCTCAACAAAGTTTAGAGGGAATATGTCTCAAAATAATAAAGGCATCTATGAGAAACTCACAGCCAGCATCTCAGAGAGCAGTGAAAAGCTGAAAGACTTCCTGCAGAATTCAGGTACAAGACAGGATACCACTCACACCACTTCTATTTAACATAGTATTGAAAGTCCTACTAGCCACAGCAATAAAATGAAAAATATAAATAAATAAAGTCATCCATACTGGAAGGGAAGAGATAAAACACACCCTTTGCAGATGACATGATACTTTGTATTGAAAGCTCTAAAGACCACCTAAAAACTACTACAATTCATGAATGAATCTATTAAAGTTGAAGGGTGGAAAATTAACATACAGAAATCTGTTACATTTCTTTACACTAATAATGGAATATCACAAAAAGAAAGATTTTTAAAAATTCTGTTTAAATTGCATCAAAAAGAATAAAATATCTAGGAGTACACATAACCAAGGAGATGAAAACCCTATACTCTAAAAACTGGTGAAAGAAATCGAAGGTGAATAAAGAAATAGGCATCCTGTGCTCTTGGGTTGAAAGAATTAATATTGTTAAAATGTCCATACCACCCAAAGCAATGTACAGCTTTAATGCAATTTCTATCCAAATACCCATGCCATTTTTCACAAAACTAGAACCAATAATCCAAAATTCCTATGGAACCACAAAAGACCTCAAATTGCTAAAGCCATCTTGAGCAAAAAACAAAGATGGAGGTATAACCTTCTCAAAATCCAGACCATACAACAAAGCTACAGTAATCAAAACAGCATAATGCTGATACAGAACACAGACATAGATCAATGATGTAGAATAAACAGTCCAGAAATAAACCCATGCACCTATGGTCAGTTAACCTATGAAAAAGGAGGCAAGATATACAATGGAGAAAAGACAGTTTTCAATAAGTGGTGCTGGGAAAACTGGTCATGTACTTGCAAAACAAAGATTAGAACTTTCTCTCACACCATATACAAAAATAAACTCTAAATGTTTTAAAGACCCACGTTTAAGACCTCAAACCACAAAGCTCCTAGAAGAGAACATAAGCAGAACACTCATTGACAAAAATAGCAGTATTTTTTTTTTTTGATGAGTCTTCTAAGGCAAAAGAAATAAAAGCAAAAATAGTTAAACGAGATGTAATTAAACTTAAGAGTTTTTGCACAGGAAAGAAAACCATAAAAAATGAAAACCTAAGGATTGGGATAAAATATTTGCAAACAATGTGATCAACAAGGGTTTTTAATTCAAAATATATAAACAACTCATAGAACTAAGTATCAAAACAAAAAACAATTCAGTAAAAAAATGGGCAGGAAGCCTGAATAGACATTTTTCCAGAGAAGATGTACACATGGTTAATAGGCACATGAAAAGATGGTCAACACGGCTAATAAGAGGGATGCAAATCAAAACAATCATGAGGTACCACTGCATTCCAGTCAAAATGGATATCATAATAAGGTCTACAAATAATAAGTGTTTGAAAGACTGTGGAGAAAAGTTAACTCTTTGACAGAGAGAGAGCGAGATGGTGGTAGAGGACAGCCCCCAGTAAAGTCAGACGTGAGAGCACAAAGCAATAAAGTAGGCAGACTCTGGTTTTTTGGGGGAAAATGCTCGAGAATATCCGGGGGGACTCCTGAGGCTCGATCCCGCCTTTGCATATGCCGAGCCTCCTTCCTCATGACCTTTGTCATGAGTGGAATGCCTCACCGGCTCCCCGCACCCTATCTCCCAGAGTTTGCTCAGATTCATGTGTATTGAGTCAGTGATGCTGTCTAACCATCTCATTCTCTGCTGCTCCCTACTCGTTTCGACTTCAATCTCTCCCAACATCAGGGTCTTTGTCTTTAAATATGTTACCGTGGTGAATGATATGAATGAAATTCCTAATACAGAGCCAGCCTTGTATTAATGGAATAAGTCCCACTTTATCACAGTATCAGATCAGATCAGATCAGTCGCTCAGTCGTGTCCGACTCTTTGCGACCCCGTGAATCGAGGCACGCCAGGCCTCCCTGTCCATCACCAACTCCCGGAGTTCACCGAGACTCACGTCCATCGAGTCAGTGATGCCCTCCAGCCATCTCATCCTCTGTTGTCCCCTTCTCCTCCTGCCCCCAATCCCTCCCAGCACCAGAGTCTTTTCCAATGAGTCAACTCTTCGCATGAGGTGGCCAAAGTACTGGAGTTTCAGCTTTAGCATCATTCCTTCCAAAGAAATGCCAGGGCTGATCTCCTCCACAATGGACTGGTTGGATCTCCTTGCAGTCCAAGGGACTCTCAAGAGTCTTCTCCAACACCAGAGTTCAAAAGCATCAATTCTTCGGCGCCCAGCCTTCTTCACAGTCCAACTCTCACATCCATACATGACCACAGGAAAAACCATAGCCTTGACTAGAGGAACCTTTGTTGGCAAAGTAATGTCTCTGTACTACTTTCTAAATGTATTGTTGGATGTTTGCTAATACTCTATTTAGAGTTTTGGTATCTATGTTTATGTGTTAGTATCCTACTTGCTTCCTAAACGAAATTAGGGACGTGTCCTTGCTTTCAAATGTTCTTAAACAAGTCACAAAGCTTTGGGACTATTTGATCTTTGATGGTTTACTAGAATTCACCAATAAATACATCTGAGCAAGGTGCTTCTTGGGTGTAATTCTTGTAATAACTGTATTCATTTCTTCTGTGAAAATTGGCTCATTTAAACTTTCTAACACTAGATTTAAACTTTCGAAGCAAAGGAGAAAAGAAAAGATATAAGCGTCTGAATGCAGAGTTCCAAAGAAGAGCCAGAAGAGGTAAGAAAGCCTTCTTCAGTGATCAATGCAAAGAAATAGAGGAAAACAACAGAATGGGAAAGACTAGAGATCTCGTCAAGAAAATTAGAGGTACTAAGGGAACATCTCGTGCAAAGATGGGCTCGATAAAGGACAGAAATGGTATGGACCTAACAGAAGCAGAAGATACTAAGAAGAGATGGCAAGAATACACAGAAGAACTGTACAAGAAAGATCTTCACGAGCAAGATAATCACGACGGTGATTATCTAGGTGATAATCTAGGTGATATCTATCTAGGTGATAATCTAGGTGATCACTCACCTGGAGCCAGGTATCCTGGAATGTGAAATCAAGTGGGCCTTAGAAAGCATCACCAGGAACAAAGCTGGTGGGCGTGATGGAATTGCAGTTGAGCTATTTCAAATCCTGAAAGATGATGCTGTGGAAGTGCTGCACTCAATATGCCAGCAAATTTGGAAAACTCAGCAGTGGCCACAGGACTGGAAAAGGTCAGTTTTCATTCCAATCCCAAAGAAAGGCAACTCCAAAGAATGGTCAAACTACTGCATAACTGCACTCATCTCACACGCTAGTAAAGTAATGGTCAAAATTCTCCAAGCCAGGCTTCAGCAATACGTGAACCGTGAACTTCCAGATGTTCAAGCTGGTTTTAGAAAAGGCAGAGGAACCAGAGTCCAAATTGCCAACATCTGCTGGATCATGGAAAAAGCAAGAGAGTTCCAGGAAAACATCTATTTCTGCTTTATTGACTATGCCAAAGCCTTTGACTGTGTGGATCACAATCAACTGTGGAAAATTCTTCAAGAGATGGGAATACCAGACCACCTGACCTGCCTCTTGAGAAACCTGTATGCAGGTCAGAAAGCAGCAGTTAGAACTGGACATGGAACAACAGACTGTTTCCAAATAGGACAAGGAGTACGGCAAGGCTGTATATTGTCACCGTGCTTGTTCAACTTATATGCAGAGTACATCTTGAGAAACGCTGGGCTGGAGGAAGCACAAGCTGGAATCAAGATTACCGGGAGAAATATCAATAACGTCAGATATGCAGATGACACCACCCTTATGGCAGAAAGTGAAAAAGAACTAAAGAGCCTCTTGACGAAAGTGAAAGAGGAGAGCGAAAACGTTGGCTTAAAGAAAGCTCAACATTCAGAAAACGACGATCATGGCATCTGGTCTCATCCATGGCAAATAGATGGGGAAACAGTGGAAATAGTGGCTGACTTTGTTTTTCTGGGCTCCAAAATCACTGCAGATGGTGACTGCAGCCATGAAATTAAAAGACGCTGACTCCTTGGAAGGAAAGTTATGACCAACCCAGACAGCATATTGAAAAGCAGAGACATTAGTTTGTCAACAACGGTCCGTCTAGTCAAGGCTATGGTTTTTCCGGTGGTCATGTATGGATGTGAGATTTGGACTATAAAGAAAGCTAAGCACTGAAGAATTGATGCTTTTGAACCGTGGTGTTGGAGAAAACTCTTGAGAGTCCCTTGGACTTCAAGGAGATCCAACCAGTCCATCCTAAAGGAGGTCAGTCCTGGGTGTTCATTGGAACGACTGATGCTGAAGCCGAACGTCCAATACTTTGGCCACCTCATGCGAAGAGTTGACTCATTGGAAAAGACCCTGATGCTGGGAGGGATTGGGGGCAGGAGGAGAAGGGGACGACAGAGGATGAGATGGCTGGATGGCATCACTGACTCGGTGGACGTGAGTCTGAGTGAACTCCGGGAGTTGGTGATGGACAGGGAGGCCTGGCGTGCCTCGATTCACGGGGTCGCAAAGAGTCGGACACGACTGAGCGACTGATCTGATCTGATCTGAAGTGGTAAAGTCATGAAACCAGGGATCCAGTTTAAGATATTTAATGCCATTACCCCCATCTACTGAAAGATGGCATTATATGGCAAAACATTAAAACAGTCATGGATGGTTTACTTCTTTAGCGGCAATTAAAAGAGTATAAGAAAGAAATGTTGAGAAAAGAAAACAGAAAAACAGCAAACCTAAACTAAAGCAAAGTAGAAACAGCAACAAATCAGAGAAACGAAACATACTCAGAAAAAACTAGGATCAAATGCTAGGTGTCATGAAGAAAAGTAAGCCTTGGCTAATGAGGTGAGCAGAGAAGTGAACCTAGTAAGGATGGTGGTTATAGGAACATCTGTGGGCAAGTTGTTACAGGAAAATACATAATGGTGTGAAAACATGCTTGCTGAGTTAGAGTTAGGGTCAGAGGCACAAAAAATAGGCTAGTATGGCTGGAGAACAATTCATTGAACAAATGTTGAAGTATACATTATACCAAGCATTACTATAAGGATATGTTAATGAACAAATAAACAAAGATTCCCGCCCTCCAGGAATTTATATTTGTCCACCAGAAGGAGATGGCCAAATTAGAAAAAGAGCATATAAATAAAATGTATTGTATTCTGAAAAGTTTTAAACAACTGGGAAGAGAATAAGAAACCAACAGTGGAATCAGGATTTCAGGGAGAAAGTGAAAGTGAAAGTTGCTCAGTTGTGTGCGACTCTCCGTGACCCCATGGACTATACAGTCCATGGAATTCTCCAGGCCAGAATGCAGGAGTGGGCAGCCTTTCCCTTCTCGAGGGGATCCTCTTAACCCAGGGATCGAACCCAGGTCTCCCACATTGTTGGGCAGATTCTTTAGCGGCTGAGCCACAAGGAAAGCCCAAGAATACTGGAGTGGGTAGCCTATCCCTTCTCCGGTGGATCTTCCCAACCCAGGAATCGAACCAAGGTCTCCCACATTGCAGGCTGAGAAGGTTGGACACAAATACCCTGAATGCCCCTTGCTATTAAAGGGGCGGCAGTTTTCTCCTTCCCCAGAGAAGGGCATGGCCTCTCACTCCAGCTGTCTTGCCTGGAGAATCCCCTGGACAGAGGGACCTGATGGGCTTCACAGTTCATGGGGTCACAAAGAGTCGGACAAGACTGAAGCAACTTAGAATGCATGCAGTTTTCTCCTTTATGCTGCTTTTGTCAAATGTCAACGTCACTGCTATGCTGGCTTTACTGCACAGAGGCCAGAATACATTCTTCCCTATCTGGTGTGGACTCAACACCTTATGTACCGTAGGAGAGCCCTGTGGACACTAAAGTTTGATGGCTTTTTTCATCAAGTGCTAAGTCGCCCACCAGGCCCCTCGTCCATGGGATTCTCCAGGCAAGAATACTGGACTGAAAAACAAAAACAAAAACAAAGGATACTGGAGTGGGTTGCCGTGACCTCCTCCAGGGGATCGTCCTGACCCAGGGATCGAACCTGGACCCTGACATCTCCTGCATTGGCAGGCGGGTTCTTTACCACTAGCGCCACCCGAGAAGCCTCTTTTTCGATAAGGGGCCAATTGTTTTTAAGTTCAGTCTCTGTTGCAAAGCCCATCGATGTGGACATCAGTTCTCTGAGTTTGAGTCCTGGCCTGGCAGAAACCCTGGCCAGGCGGTATCTAGGCCACACAGAGAGACCTTGTGCCCAGCTTTCCACCCAAGGGGTTCTAGAGCCGAGGCGCTGGCGCCTGAGGGGAACCTTCTCACCCATAAGCCTCTCTGCTATGTGGGCGGGTCTAGAACTTGGCCCCGCCTCCCGGTACCTAGCTGATTGAGTGAGTGGGTGGCATGTGACGTGAGCTAGACCAATCCAAGTGCTCTTCTGGCGAGGACCCGTTAGGACGCCAGTAGCCTCCAGCGCTGCGGCTTGTTGGCAGCGGCCTGTGGAGAGGGAGGGACGCGCTGTCACTGCTCGGGTCTTGGACGTCTCGACTGTTTTCCGACTCTTCTTCCAGTCAGGTATCTCAACGGTATTCTTTCTACAAACTCTGTCTCTACTGATATAAATGAAATTACCTAGGACCAAAGTTTGGGGATTAATAAGAAAGGCAATGGATTGAATTGCTCGCCGGCCAACTCTCCTGTCCACCCTCTGAGTAACCCTCTTCCCTCACCTGTGATTAGCTTCAATTTTGTGGTTAATCATTTCTTGCTCTCTTTAAAATCCCTCGATCCAATAAAATGAAATAAAATCCCTCGATCGTGTTGCGCTCCTCTAAAAAAATCGTATTTGTTTGCATCTAATTATTTTTGTGGTTCGTATTGATAATGCCCAGAAATCGAACCCAGGTCTCCTTGATTGTAGGCAGATTCTTTACCGTCTGAGCCAGCAGGAGCAGATAAATATTCATCTACACCTTGGAAATGGTTGCACTTTCCTTTATATTAATGGGCCCTCTAGACAGGACATGACAATCCACTCCAGTATTCTTGCCGGGAGAATCCCATGGACAGAGGAGCCTGGCAGGCTACAGTCCATGGAAGCACAAAGAGTCAGACATGACTGAGAAACTAACACTCTCACTTTCAAACCACTTTGAAATAGTTTTTTAATGGATCACGAGGCACGGACATTTATCCATCTTTATATCCATCCTCCTGACCGTATTTCAATTGGTTGAACTATTACTAAAAGGTAAGATTTATAGTATAACCGTGGGGCTTCCCCTGTGGCTCAGCTGGTAAAGGCCCCACCTGCCAGCGCAGGAAACCTAAGAGACTTGGGTTTGATCCCTGGGTCAGGAAGATCCCGTGGAGGAGGACATGGAAACCCACTCCAGCATTCTTCCCTGGAGAATCCAGTGGACAGAAGAACCTGGTAGCTTACAGTCCATAGGGTGGCAAAGAGTCGGACCATACTGAAGCAATTTATCACACAGATATCGTTATGTTTCCTTTTAGCAGTGAGTGAATCTTTCAAAAAATGTTTTTTTGAAGTAACTTTAGACCTAACAAAAGTTTGCAAAAAACAGTATAGAAAACCTTCATCCAGATTTCCCTAATGTTAACATCTTCCATAGGCATATAAAAATTATGAAAATTGAAAATTAATATTGATGCAGTACTATTAACTAATTTACATACTTTATTTGAATTCTATCATTTATCCCGGTAATCTCCTTTTTCTGTCCCAGCATCCCATTCCGGATACCACATTTGGCCATCATTTCTCTTTAGTCTCCCCCACGCTGAGAATTCCTCAAGCTTTCTGGGTCTTTCCCAACGGTGACAGTTTTGGAGATACTGCTCAGGTATTTTATACAATGTCTGTCAGTTTGGGTTTGTCTGGTGTTTTCTTAGGATTAGATGAAAGTTACACATTTTTGGCAATAATACCTGTTTTATTTCCTCTCCTTCGTTCTAATGGTGATGGAGTGATTTCTACCATAGGGATCTGGGGGTGGCTGCTGAACATACACACCTGACACTGGACAGGTGCTACCCACAGCAGCTTCTCAGTACTGTTCACTCACTGCCTGAGGGAAGAGGATACTACTGGCTAGGTCGAGCCTCAGGGGAGTCATGCTCCGGAAGAGAATGAACAAGCAGGGCTGTGGGAGGTTACCTGTGGTAACAAGAGATGGTGGTGACCCTTGGTTCTCAAGGAAGGATGTGATTAGCTTGTTTGAATACTTCTGTGGACTGGTGGGGAACCAAAACCTGATAGGGGCAAGCAGACCCTGTCGCCGGTTCCTATGATAAGGCTGCTCCTGGGCTAGGGGAATTCTTGCTCGGAGCCAAAAAGAGGGATAGGATTCTTCTCAGACTTTTATTCACTGCTTTTAAAATTCATCTGTTGATTTGGCCTACAACAAATATGACTAAAAGGTGACTTTCTGTTTCCTTATTCCTACCATATTTGTTCGTTGGAATTCTGTAGAGCTGTCTTTTCTCCCTCATATTTTTATAAATTTTCAAATTACAAAATTTTATAGAATGCATTTCTAATTACCAAATCAAATAAGTAATCAAATTCTTTATGTCAATATTGAGTCGTGAATAACTTTGTTATATTCTGACTTATAATCAAATTATATCCTTATTTAGTTTCTTGCATTTTTCCAGCTTTGGTGATTAGGAACTCCTTCTTGTGGGGTGTGTGTTCTTTGAGCATGACATGGTTCTTTTCTGTGTACTTCCTTGCTGGCATTGTAAGGTATTCCTGTTCATCTTGTGACCCTGAAATCAGAACACTTCTGCCAAAACCCATGTTTCCTTTCGTTGGAAAATGACATTTAGTAACTGATATCTCCCTGCATGTTCATTGCTGCTACTGGGGTTTCCTTGCAGCTAGGTCTTCCTTTTCCATTGGTAAATGAAGGAAATATATTGTCTGTATATACTTATGCTCCCAGATACATTGGAATTTCTCTAGATATTTCTGTAGATAGTGAAAGCCAGGAGCTCACACTGGTACTTCTTTTTTTAAAATTAATTAATTAATTAATTTTAACTGGAGGATAATGAGTTTACAATATTGTGATGGTTTATGCGATACATCAACCATCCACTCTAGTCTTTTTTGTAACCTCTTTGTCTCACCTGGCTCTCCTTATCTTCAGTATCTACTTATTTGTTCACACCTGATTATACATGATGTAGTTACAGAAATGCTACCAAATGGTTAGATAGTATGACCGACCTAATGGACATGAATTTGAGCAAACTCTAGGAGATAGTGAAGGATGGGGAGACCTGGTGTGCTACAGAGACAGGGATCGCAAAAAGTCGGGTACAACTTAATGACTGAACACAAAACACGCACCTGTTGGAAGCAGTTCTGATGACTTGTGTTTGTGTACACTTGTTTATATCTTAAGCCTCAAAGGATGCAATCAAAGTACTGTTTGCCCAAGTTGCTTAGCTTAGCTATTTTCCTCCTCACTCCTTCTCTTGTGGTTAAGACATTCATTTGTAGTATATTTAGGCTAATTTGTTGGTGTTTCTAATTTGAGTTTGCCCTCTCCCCCCATATCCTAGTTCATTTTAATGTTTCACTTAATCTTGGGGTATGTGAAACACTACTGTGATTCAGACTCAGGGCTACACAAACACACATACTGTAGGAGTATGATTCTTTCCCCATGTCTTCCACCCCCTTCGCATTCCCCATTTCTTTTCCACAATCCCCCTGTAGATAACCAATCTGGTTATCTGGTTGAATCTTTCCTGTATGTACTCTACACGAATGAATAGATACATATGGGTTTTCTTATGTTCCATTGATTATTAAATGAAAGATAGCATTTTCTAAAGCTTCTTTGCACTTTTCCTTTTTCAATAAACAGCATTTCATTAAAAAAAAAACTCCTTATTCTGTACTCCTTCATTCTTTTTTATAGCTACATTAGATTACACTGGCTTCTATAGGGGCATTTCCGGAGAAGGCAATGGCAACCCACTCCAGCACTCTTGTCTGGCAAATCCCATGGACCGAGGAGCCTGGTGGGCTGCGGTCCCTGGGGTCCCTAGCAGTCGGACACGGCTGAGTGACTTCACTTTCACTTTTCACTGTCATGCCTTGTAGAAGGAAATGGCAACCCACTCCAGTGTTCTTGCCTGGAGAATCCCAGGGACCGGGGACCCTGGTGGGCTGCCGTCTTTGGGGTCCCACAGAGTCGGACACGACTGAAGCGACTTAGCAGCAGCAGCAGCAGCAGCAGCAGCATAGGGGCATTTCAGTTGTTTTCAACATTTCGTAATGATTAATACAAACAATGCTGCAGTGAATAACCCTGTGTACACGCATTTTTGTGTTGGTGGTAATGTCTCTTCCAGTTTCATTTCCAGCAATAGGATTGTTGGCCCAAATGTTAAATGCATCTGTAGTTATGTTGTGTTATGGCTGAGCCACTTTCACCTTCACTTCAGTTCAGTTCAGTCGCTCAGTCGTGTCCAGCTCTTTGCGACCCCATGAGCCGCAGCACGCCAGGCCTCCCTGTCCATCACCAACTCCCGGAGTTCACTCAGACTCACGTCCATCGAGTCAGAGATGCCATCCAGCCATCTCATCCTCTGTCGTCCCCTTCTCCTCCTGCCCCCAATCCCTCCCAGCATCAGAGTCTTTTCCAATGAGTCCACTCTTCGCAACTTGCCATACATTAAAAAAAAATCTTTTTAGTCACATAGAATGTTCTTTTCTTTAATCACCTCTGGAAGTTTCAGTCACAGTTAGAAAGCCTTTCCCAATGCTGATATTGAAGAAAAATTCTGCCATATTTTCTTCAAGATTTTGTTATGGTTGCATTTTTTTGTTTAGATTCCTAAACCCATTTACAGTTTATTTTTGTGGATGGTATGTCATGGATCTGCACTGATTTTTTTTTTTAATGTCTCAATTGTTCCAGCCTCATTTATTGAATGTTCATCTTTGCCTCAGTGATTTTACATGCCTTTGGATCATATACTAAAATCCCCAACTATAATTGGTGTTATTCTGAGATTTTTATTCTATGCCACTGGCCTATTAGTCTATTCCTGTACTGGTACCCAAGTGGTATAAATTCAGAGCTTTATAGTGTGCTTTTATGTCTGATATGATTACTATTCACTCATGCTGCTGCTGCTGCTGCTAAGTGGCTTCAGTCGTGTCCGACTCCGTGTGACCCCATGGACTGCAGCCCACCAGGCTTCTCCGTCCATGGGATTGTCCAGGCAAGGAACACTGGAGTGGGTTGCCATTTCCTTCTCCAATGCATGAAAGTGGAAAGTGAAAGTGAAGTTGCTCAGTCCTGTCTTGACTCTTAGCGACCCCACGGACTGCAGCCTACCAGGATGCCTACCATCCCTGGGATTTTCCGGGCAACAGTACTGGAGTGGGGTGCCATTGCCTTCTCCCTATTCACTCATAGGTTTTCCTTTTTTACTTGTATCCTGGCTATTCTTGCACGTGTGTTTTTTTTTTTTTAAATATGAACTAAATTATCCATTGGTCTAACTCCATGCAAATGTTCGCCGATATTTTTGACATTATATTCAATGTATACATAACTTTAGAGGGAATCAATATCTTTTTAGTGCTGAGTTATTCTATCTAAGGTCTTTGAAAATCTTCCTACTTATTCAAGTTTCCTTCTATGTTGTTCAAGAGTGTTTACAAATTATCCTTGTATAGATGCTCTCATTAAGTTTATTTCTATACGCTTACTCTTTGTTATTGCCATTGTATATGGGATTTTCTCTCCTAAACATGTCCTCCAGCTGTGTGTGTGTGTGTGTATGTAAAACAAAGACTAATAATATTTGTATGTAACTTTATATCCTACTACCTTGCTGAATTCTCTTTGTTTTAGTTAATTTGTCATGGTTTCTATAAGACTCTTCAGGTGTGCGATGATATCACCTGGACATAGAGGTGGCTTTACATCTTCTTGTCCATTCTTAAAAATCTTATTGGTTTCTCTAGTCAACTGACTAGTGCTTGCTGTTGAAGACTGAACAGGAGCGATATAGTGGGCATACTTTTGTTATTCCTGACCTTATTGGAAAACCTCTGGTACTCCCCCACTAAATAAAGTATTTGCATGAGGAACTACTTATATAGCTCTTATCATGTTAATAATGCACCCCTGATTCCTATTTCTTCAGTTTTCTCTTTTTTAACATGAATGCCTATTGAAGTTTCCCAAAGATTGGTTTGGCATCTGTGATGATAGTCATATGATTATTGTTCAGTTGCTATTGTCACGTCTGACTCTTTGCAACCCAGGCTCCTCTGTCCTCCCCTATCTCCCAGAGTTTGCTCAGATTCATGTGTATTGAGTCAGTGATGCTGTCTAACCATCTCATTCTCTGCTGCTCCCTACTCGTTTCGACTTCAATCTCTCCCAACATCAGGGTCTTTGTCTTTAAATATGTTACCGTGGTGAATGATATGAATGAAATTCCTAATACAGAGCCAGCCTTGTATTAATGGAATAAGTCCCACTTTATCACAGTATCAGATCAGATCAGATCAGTCGCTCAGTCGTGTCCGACTCTTTGCGACCCCGTGAATCGAGGCACGCCAGGCCTCCCTGTCCATCACCAACTCCCGGAGTTCACCGAGACTCACGTCCATCGAGTCAGTGATGCCCTCCAGCCATCTCATCCTCTGTTGTCCCCTTCTCCTCCTGCCCCCAATCCCTCCCAGCACCAGAGTCTTTTCCAATGAGTCAACTCTTCGCATGAGGTGGCCAAAGTACTGGAGTTTCAGCTTTAGCATCATTCCTTCCAAAGAAATGCCAGGGCTGATCTCCTCCACAATGGACTGGTTGGATCTCCTTGCAGTCCAAGGGACTCTCAAGAGTCTTCTCCAACACCAGAGTTCAAAAGCATCAATTCTTCGGCGCCCAGCCTTCTTCACAGTCCAACTCTCACATCCATACATGACCACAGGAAAAACCATAGCCTTGACTAGAGGAACCTTTGTTGGCAAAGTAATGTCTCTGTACTACTTTCTAAATGTATTGTTGGATATTTGCTAATACTCTATTTAGAGTTTTGGTATCTATGTTTATGTGTTAGTATCCTACTTGCTTCCTAAACGAAATTAGGGACGTGTCCTTGCTTTCAAATGTTCTTAAACAAGTCACAAAGCTTTGGGACTATTTGATCTTTGATGGTTTACTAGAATTCACCAATAAATACATCTGAGCAAGGTGCTTCTTGGGTGTAATTCTTGTAATAACTGTATTCATTTCTTCTGTGAAAATTGGCTCATTTAAACTTTCTAACACTAGATTTAAACTTTCGAAGCAAAGGAGAAAAGAAAAGATATAAGCGTCTGAATGCAGAGTTCCAAAGAAGAGCCAGAAGAGGTAAGAAAGCCTTCTTCAGTGATCAGTGCAAAGAAATAGAGGAAAACAACAGAATGGGAAAGACTAGAGATCTCGTCAAGAAAATTAGAGGTACTAAGGGAACATCTCGTGCAAAGATGGGCTCGATAAAGGACAGAAATGGTATGGACCTAACAGAAGCAGAAGATACTAAGAAGAGATGGCAAGAATACACAGAAGAACTGTACAAGAAAGATCTTCACGAGCAAGATAATCACGACGGTGATTATCTAGGTGATAATCTAGGTGATATCTATCTAGGTGATAATCTAGGTGATCACTCACCTGGAGCCAGGTATCCTGGAATGTGAAATCAAGTGGGCCTTAGAAAGCATCACCAGGAACAAAGCTGGTGGGCGTGATGGAATTGCAGTTGAGCTATTTCAAATCCTGAAAGATGATGCTGTGGAAGTGCTGCACTCAATATGCCAGCAAATTTGGAAAACTCAGCAGTGGCCACAGGACTGGAAAAGGTCAGTTTTCATTCCAATCCCAAAGAAAGGCAACTCCAAAGAATGTTCAAACTACTGCATAACTGCACTCATCTCACACGCTAGTAAAGTAATGGTCAAAATTCTCCAAGCCAGGCTTCAGCAATACGTGAACCGTGAACTTCCAGATGTTCAAGCTGGTTTTAGAAAAGGCAGAGGAACCAGAGTCCAAATTGCCAACATCTGCTGGATCATGGAAAAAGCAAGAGAGTTCCAGGAAAACATCTATTTCTGCTTTATTGACTATGCCAAAGCCTTTGACTGTGTGGATCACAATCAACTGTGGAAAATTCTTCAAGAGATGGGAATACCAGACCACCTGACCTGCCTCTTGAGAAACCTGTATGCAGGTCAGAAAGCAGCAGTTAGAACTGGACATGGAACAACAGACTGTTTCCAAATAGGACAAGGAGTACGGCAAGGCTGTATATTGTCACCGTGCTTGTTCAACTTATATGCAGAGTACATCTTGAGAAACGCTGGGCTGGAGGAAGCACAAGCTGGAATCAAGATTACCGGGAGAAATATCAATAACGTCAGATATGCAGATGACACCACCCTTATGGCAGAAAGTGAAAAAGAACTAAAGAGCCTCTTGACGAAAGTGAAAGAGGAGAGCGAAAACGTTGGCTTAAAGAAAGCTCAACATTCAGAAAACGACGATCATGGCATCTGGTCTCATCCATGGCAAATAGATGGGGAAACAGTGGAAATAGTGGCTGACTTTGTTTTTCTGGGCTCCAAAATCACTGCAGATGGTGACTGCAGCCATGAAATTAAAAGACGCTGACTCCTTGGAAGGAAAGTTATGACCAACCCAGACAGCATATTGAAAAGCAGAGACATTAGTTTGTCAACAACGGTCCGTCTAGTCAAGGCTATGGTTTTTCCGGTGGTCATGTATGGATGTGAGATTTGGACTATAAAGAAAGCTAAGCACTGAAGAATTGATGCTTTTGAACCGTGGTGTTGGAGAAAACTCTTGAGAGTCCCTTGGACTTCAAGGAGATCCAACCAGTCCATCCTAAAGGAGGTCAGTCCTGGGTGTTCATTGGAACGACTGATGCTGAAGCCGAACGTCCAATACTTTGGCCACCTCATGCGAAGAGTTGACTCATTGGAAAAGACCCTGATGCTGGGAGGGATTGGGGGCAGGAGGAGAAGGGGACGACAGAGGATGAGATGGCTGGATGGCATCACTGACTCGGTGGACGTGAGTCTGAGTGAACTCCGGGAGTTGGTGATGGACAGGGAGGCCTGGCGTGCCTCGATTCACGGGGTCGCAAAGAGTCGGACACGACTGAGCGACTGATCTGATCTGATCTGAAGTGGTAAAGTCATGAAACCAGGGATCCAGTTTAAGATATTTAATGCCATTACCCCCATCTACTGAAAGATGGCATTATATGGCAAAACATTAAAACAGTCATGGATGGTTTACTTCTTTAGCGGCAATTAAAAGAGTATAAGAAAGAAATGTTGAGAAAAGAAAACAGAAAAACAGCAAACCTAAACTAAAGCAAAGTAGAAACAGCAACAAATCAGAGAAACGAAACATACTCAGAAAAAACTAGGATCAAATGCTAGGTGTCATGAAGAAAAGTAAGCCTTGGCTAATGAGGTGAGCAGAGAAGTGAACCTAGTAAGGATGGTGGTTATAGGAACATCTGTGGGCAAGTTGTTACAGGAAAATACATAATGGTGTGAAAACATGCTTGCTGAGTTAGAGTTAGGGTCAGAGGCACAAAAAATAGGCTAGTATGGCTGGAGAACAATTCATTGAACAAATGTTGAAGTATACATTATACCAAGCATTACTATAAGGATATGTTAATGAACAAATAAACAAAGATTCCCGCCCTCCAGGAATTTATATTTGTCCACCAGAAGGAGATGGCCAAATTAGAAAAAGAGCATATAAATAAAATGTATTGTATTCTGAAAAGTTTTAAACAACTGGGAAGAGAATAAGAAACCAACAGTGGAATCAGGATTTCAGGGAGAAAGTGAAAGTGAAAGTTGCTCAGTTGTGTGCGACTCTCCGTGACCCCATGGACTATACAGTCCATGGAATTCTCCAGGCCAGAATGCAGGAGTGGGCAGCCTTTCCCTTCTCGAGGGGATCCTCTTAACCCAGGGATCGAACCCAGGTCTCCCACATTGTTGGGCAGATTCTTTAGCGGCTGAGCCACAAGGAAAGCCCAAGAATACTGGAGTGGGTAGCCTATCCCTTCTCCAGTGGATCTTCCCAACCCAGGAATCGAACCAAGGTCTCCCACATTGCAGGCTGAGAAGGTTGGACACAAATACCCTGAATGCCCCTTGCTATTAAAGGGGCGGCAGTTTTCTCCTTCCCCAGAGAAGGGCATGGCCTCTCACTCCAGCTGTCTTGCCTGGAGAATCCCCTGGACAGAGGGACCTGATGGGCTTCACAGTTCATGGGGTCACAAAGAGTCGGACAAGACTGAAGCAACTTAGAATGCATGCAGTTTTCTCCTTTATGCTGCTTTTGTCAAATGTCAACGTCACTGCTATGCTGGCTTTACTGCACAGAGGCCAGAATACATTCTTCCCTATCTGGTGTGGACTCAACACCTTATGTACCGTAGGAGAGCCCTGTGGACACTAAAGTTTGATGGCTTTTTTCATCAAGTGCTAAGTCGCCCACCAGGCCCCTCGTCCATGGGATTCTCCAGGCAAGAATACTGGACTGAAAAACAAAAACAAAAACAAAGGATACTGGAGTGGGTTGCCGTGACCTCCTCCAGGGGATCGTCCTGACCCAGGGATCGAACCTGGACCCTGACATCTCCTGCATTGGCAGGCGGGTTCTTTACCACTAGCGCCACCCGAGAAGCCTCTTTTTCGATAAGGGGCCAATTGTTTTTAAGTTCAGTCTCTGTTGCAAAGCCCATCGATGTGGACATCAGTTCTCTGAGTTTGAGTCCTGGCCTGGCAGAAACCCTGGCCAGGCGGTATCTAGGCCACACAGAGAGACCTTGTGCCCAGCTTTCCACCCAAGGGGTTCTAGAGCCGAGGCGCTGGCGCCTGAGGGGAACCTTCTCACCCATAAGCCTCTCTGCTATGTGGGCGGGTCTAGAACTTGGCCCCGCCTCCCGGTACCTAGCTGATTGAGTGAGTGGGTGGCATGTGACGTGAGCTAGACCAATCCAAGTGCTCTTCTGGCGAGGACACGTTAGGACGCCAGTAGCCTCCAGCGCTGCGGCTTGTTGGCAGCGGCCTGTGGAGAGGGAGGGACGCGCTGCCACTGCTCGGGTCTTGGACGTCTCGACTGTTTTCCGACTCTTCTTCCAGTCAGGTATCTCAACGGTATTCTTTCTACAAACTCTGTCTCTACTGATATAAATGAAATTACCTAGGACCAAAGTTTGGGGATTAATAAGAAAGGCAATGGATTGAATTGCTCGCCGGCCAACTCTCCTGTCCACCCTCTGAGTAACCCTCTTTCCTCACCTGTGATTAGCTTCAATTTTGTGGTTAATCATTTCTTGCTCTCTTTAAAATCCCTCGATCCAAAAAAATGAAATAAAATCCCTCGATCATGTTGCGCTCCTCTAAAAAAATCATATTTGTTTGCATCTAATTATTTTTGTGGTTCGTATTGATAATGCCCAGAAATCGAACCCAGGTCTCCTTGATTGTAGGCAGATTCTTTACCGTCTGAGCCAGCAGGAGCAGATAAATATTCATCTACACCTTGGAAATGGTTGCACTTTCCTTTATATTAATGGGCCCTCTAGACAGGACATGACAATCCACTCCAGTATTCTTGCCGGGAGAATCCCATGGACAGAGGAGCCTGGCAGGCTACAGTCCATGGAAGCACAAAGAGTCAGACATGACTGAGAAACTAACACTCTCACTTTCAAACCACTTTGAAATAGTTTTTTAATGGATCACGAGACACGAACATTTATCCATCTTTATATCCAGCCTCCTAACCGTATTTCAATTGGTTAAACTAAAATTACCGTACTAAAAGGTAAGATTTATAGCATAACCGTGGGGCTTCCCCTGTGGCTCAGCTGGTAAAGGCCCCACCTGCCAATGCAGGAAACCTAAGAGACTTGAGTTTGATCCCTGGGTCAGGAAGATCCCATGGAGGAGGACATGGAAACCCACTCCAGCATTCTTCCCTGGACAATGCCCTGGACAGAGGGACCTGATGGGCTTCACAGTTCATGGGGTCACAAAGAGTCGGACAAGACTGAAGCAACTTAGAATGCATGCAGTTTTCTCCTTTATGCTGCTTTTGTCAAATGTCAATGTCACTGCTTTGCTGGCTTTACTGCACAGAGGCCAGAATACTTTCTTCCCTATCTGGTGTGGACTCAACACCTTATTTACCGTAGGAGAGCCCTGTGGACACTAAAGTTTGATGGCTTTTTTCATCAAGTGCTAAGTCGCCCACCAGGCCCCTCGTCCATGGGATTCTCCAGGCAAGAATGCTGGACTGAAAAACAAACAAAAACAAAGGATACTGGAGTGGGTTGCCGTGACCTCCTCCAGGGGATCGTCCTGACCCAGGGATCGAACCTGGACCCTGACATCTCCTGCATTGGCAGGCGGGTTCTTTACCACTAGCGCCACCCGAGAAGCCTCTTTTTCGATAAGGGGCCAATTGTTTTTAAGTTCAGTCTCTGTTGCAAAGCCCATCGATGTGGACATCAGTTCTCTGAGTTTGAGTCCTGGCCTGGCAGAAACCCTGGCCAGGCGGTATCTAGGCCACACAGAGAGACCTTGTGCCCAGCTTTCCACCCAAGGGGTTCTAGAGCCGAGGCGCTGGCGCCTGAGGGGAACCTTCTCACCCATAAGCCTCTCTGCTATGTGGGCGGGTCTAGAACTTGGCCCCGCCTCCCGGTACCTAGCTGATTGAGTGAGTGGGTGGCATGTGACGTGAGCTAGACCAATCCAAGTGCTCTTCTGGCGAGGACCCGTTAGGACGCCAGTAGCCTCCAGCGCTGCGGCTTGTTGGCAGCGGCCTGTGGAGAGGGAGGGACGCGCTGCCACTGCTCGGGTCTTGGACGTCTCGACTGTTTTCCGACTCTTCTTCCAGTCAGGTATCTCAACGGTATTCTTTCTACAAACTCTGTCTCTACTGATATAAATGAAATTACCTAGGACCAAAGTTTGGGGATTAATAAGAAAGGCAATGGATTGAATTGCTCGCCGGCCAACTCTCCTGTCCACCCTCTGAGTAACCCTCTTTCCTCACCTGTGATTAGCTTCAATTTTGTGGTTAATCATTTCTTGCTCTCTTTAAAATCCCTCGATCCAAAAAAATGAAATAAAATCCCTCGATCGTGTTCCGCTCCTCTAAAAAAATCGTATTTGTTTGCATCTAATTATTTTTGTGGTTCGTATTGATAATGCCCAGAAATCGAACCCAGGTCTCCTTGATTGTAGGCAGATTCTTTACCGTCTGAGCCAGCAGGAGCAGATAAATATTCATCTACACCTTGGAAATGGTTGCACTTTCCTTTATATTAATGGGCCCTCTAGACAGGACATGACAATCCACTCCAGTATTCTTGCCGGGAGAATCCCATGGACAGAGGAGCCTGGCAGGCTACAGTCCATGGAAGCACAAAGAGTCAGACATGACTGAGAAACTAACACTCTCACTTTCAAACCACTTTGAAATAGTTTTTTAATGGATCACGAGACACGAACATTTATCCATCTTTATATCCAGCCTCCTAACCGTATTTCAATTGGTTAAACTAAAATTACCGTACTAAAAGGTAAGATTTATAGCATAACCGTGGGGCTTCCCCTGTGGCTCAGCTGGTAAAGGCCCCACCTGCCAATGCAGGAAACCTAAGAGACTTGAGTTTGATCCCTGGGTCAGGAAGATCCCGTGGAGGAGGACATGGAAACCCACTCCAGCATTCTTCCCTGGACAATGCCCTGGACAGAGGGACCTGATGGGCTTCACAGTTCATGGGGTCACAAAGAGTCGGACAAGACTGAAGCAACTTAGAATGCATGCAGTTTTCTCCTTTATGCTGCTTTTGTCAAATGTCAATGTCACTGCTTTGCTGGCTTTACTGCACAGAGGCCAGAATACGTTCTTCCCTATCTGGTGTGGACTCAACACCTTATTTACCGTAGGAGAGCCCTGTGGACACTAAAGTTTGATGGCTTTTTTCATCAAGTGCTAAGTCGCCCACCAGGCCCCTCGTCCATGGGATTCTCCAGGCAAGAATGCTGGACTGAAAAACAAACAAAAACAAAGGATACTGGAGTGGGTTGCCGTGACCTCTTCCAGGGGATCGTCCTGACCCAGGGATCGAACCTGGACCCTGACATCTCCTGCATTGGCAGGCGGGTTCTTTACCACTAGCGCCACCCGAGAAGCCTCTTTTTTCGATAAGGGGCCAATTGTTTTTAAGTTCAGTCTCTGTTGCAAAGCCCATCGATGTGGACATCAGTTCTCTGAGTTTGAGTCCTGGCCTGGCAGAAACCCTGGCCAGGCGGTATCTAGGCCACACAGAGAGACCTTGTGCCCAGCTTTCCACCCAAGGGGTTCTAGAGCCGAGGCGCTGGCGCCTGAGGGGAACCTTCTCACCCATAAGCCTCTCTGCTATGTGGGCGGGTCTAGAACTTGGCCCCGCCTCCCGGTACCTAGCTGATTGAGTGAGTGGGTGGCATGTGACGTGAGCTAGACCAATCCAAGTGCTCTTCTGGCGAGGACCCGTTAGGACGCCAGTAGCCTCCAGCGCTGCGGCTTGTTGGCAGCGGCCTGTGGAGAGGGAGGGATGTGCTGCCACTGCTCGGGTCTTGGACGTCTCGACTGTTTTCCGACTCTTCTTCCAGTCAGGTATCTCAACGGTATTCTTTCTACAAACTCTGTCTCTACTGATATAAATGAAATTACCTAGGACCAAAGTTTGGGGATTAATAAGAAAGGCAATGGATTGAATTGCTCGCCGGCCAACTCTCCTGTCCACCCTCTGAGTAACCCTCTTCCCTCACCTGTGATTAGCTTCAATTTTGTGGTTAATCATTTCTTGCTCTCTTTAAAATCCCTCGATCCAAAAAAATGAAATAAAATCCCTCGATCGTGTTGCGCTCCTCTAAAAAATCGTATTTGTTTGCATCTAATTATTTTTGTGGTTCGTATTGATAATGCCCAGAAATCGAACCCAGGTCTCCTTGATTGTAGGCAGATTCTTTACCGTCTGAGCCAGCAGGAGCAGATAAATATTCATCTACACCTTGGAAATGGTTGCACTTTCCTTTATATTAATGGGCCCTCTAGACAGGACATGACAATCCACTCCAGTATTCTTGCCGGGAGAATCCCATGGACAGAGGAGCCTGGCAGGCTACAGTCCATGGAAGCACAAAGAGTCAGACATGACTGAGAAACTAACACTCTCACTTTCAAACCACTTTGAAATAGTTTTTTAATGGATCACGAGGCACGGACATTTATCCATCTTTATATCCATCCTCCTGACCGTATTTCAATTGGTTGAACTATTACTAAAAGGTAAGATTTATAGTATAACCGTGGGGCTTCCCCTGTGGCTCAGCTGGTAAAGGCCCCACCTGCCAGCGCAGGAAACCTAAGAGACTTGGGTTTGATCCCTGGGTCAGGAAGATCCCGTGGAGGAGGACATGGAAACCCACTCCAGCATTCTTCCCTGGAGAATCCAGTGGACAGAAGAACCTGGTAGCTTACAGTCCATAGGGTGGCAAAGAGTCGGACCATACTGAAGCAATTTATCACACAGATATCGTTATGTTTCCTTTTAGCAGTGAGTGAATCTTTCAAAAAATGTTTTTTTGAAGTAACTTTAGACCTAACAAAAGTTTGCAAAAAACAGTATAGAAAACCTTCATCCAGATTTCCCTAATGTTAACATCTTCCATAGGCATATAAAAATTATGAAAATTGAAAATTAATATTGATGCAGTACTATTAACTAATTTACATACTTTATTTGAATTCTATCATTTATCCCGGTAATCTCCTTTTTCTGTCCCAGCATCCCATTCCGGATACCACATTTGGCCATCATTTCTCTTTAGTCTCCCCCACGCTGAGAATTCCTCAAGCTTTCTGGGTCTTTCCCAACGGTGACAGTTTTGGAGATACTGCTCAGGTATTTTATACAATGTCTGTCAGTTTGGGTTTGTCTGGTGTTTTCTTAGGATTAGATGAAAGTTACACATTTTTGGCAATAATACCTGTTTTATTTCCTCTCCTTCGTTCTAATGGTGATGGAGTGATTTCTACCATAGGGATCTGGGGGTGGCTGCTGAACATACACACCTGACACTGGACAGGTGCTACCCACAGCAGCTTCTCAGTACTGTTCACTCACTGCCTGAGGGAAGAGGATACTACTGGCTAGGTCGAGCCTCAGGGGAGTCATGCTCCGGAAGAGAATGAACAAGCAGGGCTGTGGGAGGTTACCTGTGGTAACAAGAGATGGTGGTGACCCTTGGTTCTCAAGGAAGGATGTGATTAGCTTGTTTGAATACTTCTGTGGACTGGTGGGGAACCAAAACCTGATAGGGGCAAGCAGACCCTGTCGCCGGTTCCTATGATAAGGCTGCTCTGGGCTAGGGGAATTCTTGCTCGGAGCCAAAAAGAGGGATAGGATTCTTCTCAGACTTTTATTCACTGCTTTTAAAATTCATCTGTTGATTTGGCCTACAACAAATATGACTAAAAGGTGACTTTCTGTTTCCTTATTCCTACCATATTTGTTCGTTGGAATTCTGTAGAGCTGTCTTTTCTCCCTCATATTTTTATAAATTTTCAAATTACAAAATTTTATAGAATGCATTTCTAATTACCAAATCAAATAAGTAATCAAATTCTTTATGTCAATATTGAGTCGTGAATAACTTTGTTATATTCTGACTTATAATCAAATTATATCCTTATTTAGTTTCTTGCATTTTTCCAGCTTTGGTGATTAGGAACTCCTTCTTGTGGGCTGTGTGTTCTTTGAGCATGACATGGTTCTTTTCTGTGTACTTCCTTGCTGGCATTTTAAGGTATTCCTGTTCATCTTGTTGACCCTGAAATCAGAACACTTCTGCCAAAAACCCATGTTTCCTTTCGTTGGAAAATGACATTTAGTAACTGATATCTCCCTGCATGTTCATTGCTGCTACTGGGTGTTTCCTTGCAGCTAGGTCTTCCTTTTCCATTGGTAAATGAAGGAAATTATTGTCTGTATATACTTATGCTCCCAGATACATTGGAATTTCTCTAGATATTTCTGTAGATAGTGAAAGCCAGGAGCTCACACTGGTACTTCTTTTTTTAAATTAATTAATTAATTAATTTTAACTGGAGGATAATGAGTTTACAATATTGTGATGGTTATGCGATACATCAACCATCCACTCTAGTCTTTTTTGTAACCTCTTTGTCTCACCTGGCTCTCCTTATCTTCAGTATCTACTTATTTGTTCACACCTGATTATACATGATGTAGTTACAGAAATGCTACCAAATGGTTAGATAGTATGACCGACCTAATGGACATGATTTGAGCAAACTCTAGGAGATAGTGAAGGATGGGGAGACCTGGTGTGCTACAGAGACAGGGATCGCAAAAAGTCGGGTAACAACTTAATGACCTGAACACAAAACACGCACCTGTTGGAAGCAGTTCTGATGACTTGTGTTTGTGTACACTTGTTATATCTTAAGCTCAAAGGATGCATCAAAGTACTGTTTGCCCAAGTTGCTTAGCTTAGCTATTTTCCTCCTCACTCCTCTCTTGTGGTTAAGACATCATTTGTAGTATATTTAGGCTAATTTGTTGGTGTTTCTAATTTGAGTTTGCCCTCTCCCCCCATATCCTAGTTCATTTTAATGTTTCACTTAATCTTGGGGTATGTGAAACACTACTGTGATTCAGACTCAGGGCTACCACAAACACACATACTGTAGGAGTATGATTCTTTCCCATGTCTTCCACCCCCTTCGCATTCCCCATTTCTTTTCCACAATCCCCCTGTAGATAACCAATCTGGTTATCTGGTTGAATCTTTCCTGTATGTACTCTACACGAATGAATAGATACATATGGGTTTTCTTATGTTCCATTGATTATTAAATGAAAGATAGCATTTTCTAAAGCTTCTTTGCACTTTTCCTTTTTCAATAAACAGCATTCATTAAAAAAAAAAACTCCTTATTCTGTACTCCTTCATTCTTTTTATAGCTACATTAGATTACACTGGCTTCTATAGGGGCATTTCCGGAGAAGGCAATGGCAACCCACTCCAGCACTCTTGTCTGGCAAATCCCATGGACCGAGGAGCCTGGTGGGCTGCGGTCCCTGGGGTCCCTAGCAGTCGGACACGGCTGAGTGACTTCACTTTCACTTTTCACTGTCATGCCTTGTAGAAGGAAATGGCAACCCACTCCAGTGTTCTTGCCTGGAGAATCCCAGGGACCGGGGACCCTGGTGGGCTGCCGTCTTTGGGTCCCACAGAGTCGGACACGACTGAAGCGACTTAGCAGCAGCAGCAGCAGCAGCAGCAGCATAGGGGCATTTCAGTTGTTTTCAACATTTCGTAATGATTAATACAAACAATGCTGCAGTGAATAACCCTGTGTACACGCATTTTTGTGTTGGTGGTAATGTCTCTTCCAGTTTCATTTCCAGCAATAGGATTGTTGGCCCAAATGTTAAATGCATCTGTAGTTATGTTGTGTTATGGCTGAGCCACTTTCACCTTCACTTCAGTCAGTTCAGTCGCTCAGTCGTGTCCAGCTCTTTGCGACCCCATGAGCCGCAGCACGCCAGGCCTCCCTGTCCATCACCAACTCCCGGAGTTCACTCAGACTCACGTCATCGAGCAGAGATGCCATCCAGCCATCTCATCCTCTGTCGTCCCCTTCTCCTCCTGCCCCCAATCCCTCCCAGCATCAGAGTCTTTTCCAATGAGTCCACTCTTCGCAACTTGCCATACATTAAAAAAAATCTTTTTAGTCACATAGAATGTTCTTTTCTTTAATCACCTCTGGAAGTTTCAGTCACAGTTAGAAAGCCTTTCCCAATGCTGATATTGAAGAAAAATTCTGCCATATTTTCTTCAAGATTTTGTTATGGTTGCATTTTTTTGTTTAGATTCCTAAACCCATTTACAGTTTATTTTTGTGGATGGTATGTCATGGATCTGCACTGATTTTTTTTTTTAATGTCTCAATTGTTCCAGCCTCATTTATTGAATGTTCATCTTTGCCTCAGTGATTTTACATGCCTTTGGATCATATACTAAAATCCCCAACTATAATTGGTGTTATTCTGAGATTTTTATTCTATGCCACTGGCCTATTAGTCTATTCCTGTACTGGTACCCAAGTGGTATAAATTCAGAGCTTTATAGTGTGCTTTTATGTCTGATATGATTACTATTCACTCATGCTGCTGCTGCTGCTGCTAAGTGGCTTCAGTCGTGTCCGACTCCGTGTGACCCCATGGACTGCAGCCCACCAGGCTTCTCCGTCCATGGGATTGTCCAGGCAAGGAACACTGGAGTGGGTTGCCATTTCCTTCTCCAATGCATGAAAGTGGAAAGTGAAAGTGAAGTTGCTCAGTCCTGTCTTGACTCTTAGCGGACCCCACGGACTGCAGCCTACCAGGATGCCTACCATCCCTGGGATTTTCCGGGCAACAGTACTGGAGTGGGGTGCCATTGCCTTCTCCTATTCACTCATAGGTTTTCCTTTTTTACTTGTATCCTGGCTATTCTTGCACGTGTGTTTTTTTTTTTTTAAATATGAACTAAATTATCCATTGGTCTAACTCCATGCAAATGTTCGCCGATATTTTTGACATTATATTCAATGTATACATAACTT
>NW_020867534.1:0-48882 GCF_003369695.1 Bos indicus x Bos taurus | reverse complement strand
GCTGCTGCTGCTAAGTCACTTCAGTCGTGTCCGACTCTGTGTGACCCCATAGATGGCAGCCCACCAGGCTCCCCCGTCCCTGGGATTCTCCAGGCAAGAACACTGGAGCGGGTTGCCATTTCCTTCTCCAATGCATGAAAGTGAAAAGTGAAAGTGAAGTTGCTCAGTCATGTCCGGCTCTTAGCGACCCCATGGACTGTAGCTCACCAGGCTCCCCCGTCCTTGGGATTTTCCAGCCAATGTTCATAGCAGCACTATTTACAATAGCCAAGACATGGAGGCAACCTAAATGTTCATCAACAGATAAACAGATGAAGAAGATGTGGTAAATATACACAATGGAATATTGAAAAGTAGTGAAAGAGTTAGTAGCTCAGTCGTGTCCAGCTCTTTGCAACCCCATGGACTGTAGCTCACCAGGCTCCTCTGTCCATGGAATTCTCCAAGCAAGAATACTGGAGTGGGTAGCTTCTCCATTCTCCAGGGGATCTTCCCAACCCAGGGATTGAACCCCGGTCTCCCACATTGCAGAATCTTTACCATCTGAGCCACCAGGGAAGCCCCACTGGAATATTCAGTTCAGTTCACTCACTCAGTCATGTCTGACTCTTTGTGATCCCTTGGACTGCAGCACGCCAGGCTTCCCTATCCATCACCAACCCCAGGAGCTCGCTCAAACTCATGTCCATTTAGTTGGTAATGCCATCCAACCATCTCCTCCTCTGTCGTCCCCTTCTCCTCCTGCCTTCAAACTTTCCCAACATCAGAGTCTTTTCCCATGAGTCAGGTGGCCAAAGTATTGCTGCTTCAGCTGCAACATCAGTCCTTTCAATGAATGAATATTCAGGACTGATTTCCTTTAGGAATGGAATATTACTCAGCCATAAAAAAGAATGAAATAATGCCATTTACAGTGACATGGATGGACCTGAGATTATCATACAAGGTGAAGTATGTTGACAAAGCAAACATATGATATCACTTGTATATGGAGTCTAAAAATTATACAAATAAACTTATTTATAAAACAGAAATAGACTCACAGATAGAAAACAGACTTATGGTTACCAAAGGGAAAAGGGGAGGGATAAATTAGGAGTTGAGATTAACAGATATACACTGCTGCTGCTGCTAAGTCACTTTCAGTTGTGTCCAACTCTGTGTGACCCCATAGATGGCAGCCTACCAGGCTCCTCTGTCCCTGGGATTCTTCAGGCAAGAATACTGGAGTGGGTTGTCATTTCCTTCTCCACAGATATACACTACTATATATAAAATAGATAAACAAGGACCTACTGTATATTCGATATCTTATAATAACCCATATTAAAAGAACCTGATTGTATGTTATGTATCCTGAATCACTTTTCTGTATACTTGAAACTAACACAGCATTATAAATTAACTATACTTCAATTTTTAAAAACAAGAAGAGTACGTGACATGAACAGAGAAGCAGGCTTGAGAAAACTCCCAGAGAGATATTCTCAAGTTTCTAATGCCATGGGCTCAGTTTATCATCACCTCCTTGCTGAAGATTAAAGACTTGACTTTCCATTTGAACTCATAAAACAAAACCGTTTCAGAAAATAGTGTCTTTGGTTATAAGGTCATGACTTTAAACTTCTGCAAAATTAACAACTTGGCTCTCTGTTAGCAGTGACTTTTAAATTGGAATAGTCAGAGCCTGGCAATGCTCCAGAGAAACCACTGTCTGGTCCTCATAGCATTTGGTTATCAAGCAAGAAACTTGGATGTTCAGTAAGAAGACCCATCCCTAAAGTTGAAGCCCCATATTTATAGAAAAGAATGCTAAAATAACGACAGATTATGAGGAAAGTGTGGCATTATAAAAAGATAACTGACTTTGCAGTTAGACCTGTATTCAACCCCTGGCATTGTGGTTTACTAGCTATGAAACTTTGAGACAAGTTATTCAAGTTTTCCAAACCTTCTGAGCCTCAGATCACTTCTCTACGATATGGGAATGATAGTATCTACAAAGCCTGTTTCCATGGGCACCTGGCCACCTGTACTGTTTTAAATAGGACTCTTTCAGTCACACACGGCAGAACTCTAACTCTGATTAGCTTAAGGAAATATAAACAGCGGGGAGAAAGTGGAGGGGCATGAGGGAAGGCAGGATTTCTGAGACTGTCTAACCAGGAAGGGCAATCATGAAGCTGGAAAACTGTTGAAGGAGAAACTCAAAATCCTCAGGGCTGCCTCTCCACCAGTCATCCTCTCCATGTGGGCTTCCCTCTCTCAGCCCTGAGTCTCAGGCTCTAGAATCATGTCTGCTGGCAGCTGCAGGCTCATCTCTGGCAGTGAAGAGCAAAGGGACGTCTCCCATCTTTAGTTAGTTAAGGACTCTGGGACCCCTACCTATCCACTCCTTGGATCACTAACCGTGGCTGTGTGCGCACATGCTACCATAAAACACAAGGGGCTTGGCCCAGGTCAGGACCACACCCTCGATGCGGGAGGAAATGGGGTTAGTTACCGGAAGACAGAGGAAGTACTGCATAAATTCAGGCTTAAGGAGTCTACCCCCTCTCCCAGACCAAACTCAGCCTTCAACCTATCCCTCCTCCCTCACCATCCCTACTCTCTTCTATTCCATGTCTCAGTGAATAATTTCACCCAGTAGCTGAAGCCAGGAGTCTGGAGTCGAGCTATCTTCCCCTCCCCCAGTGGAATGACTCACCCAGCCCTTGAACTCTGCCTACAAGTTCCTCTCACATCTATCACTTTCTCTCCATCCCCCTCCACTGCCCTGGCACAGGACTCACCAGCCTTCATCTGTATGACGGTAATAATAGGTGTTCTTTCTTTTTGTTGTACCTCCTCCTATATTAACTTCCCCACTCTGCTGAGAGTTATTTTTCTAGAAAAAAAATAACTTGTCTTGTGTCTTTCTTCCCTGGTCAAGATTTTTAATGGCTCCCCATCAAGGCCAGCTACATAGCTTACGGGACCTGGCGCAAAATATTGAGAAAGCAAGGGGAGAGTGCCATTCAATTTACTAAATATAAAGTTCTCCCCTTTTTGGTCATCTCTTTTTCAACATGTCATGGTATTTTTATTTGCCACAATGTTCTAAGAAAATAAAATTTTGAATGAGAAATGGTTAGCATGAGCTTTACTGTTCATCTGCGCATGCCAGTTTTAAATGGAAATATGAGTGTTTAAGTCATATGAGGAATCACTGAAGTGATATAATTTGTATTTATAGCCCACAGAACAAAACTAGCCCAACTGTTTTATCTCACTTCTTAAAATGCACATGGTCTATCAACACTTAGGGGGAGCTGGTGCCTTTCATAATATGCTTACCTTGTTCTTGCTTTGAGGGGCTAAGAATGCCTAGGGGGCTATAGTATGTGACTTAATTTTGTGCTCATGGAGCATCAGTGAAGACTACATGTGGGTGAAGCAGCAAGATAATGCAGAAGTACACATGGCATAGACCTCCTCTGCTTGTGTACACACCTCTGTCTTATTGGACTTCACTTACAAAACACAAGTTCAGAGATAAAGCTATTTCCATCAACAGGTGAAGGGATAAAGATGTGATATATGTGCATATATACACAATAGAATACTGCTGCTGCTGCTGCTGCTAAGTGGCTTCAGTCATGGCCGACTCTGTGTGACCCCATAGACGGCAGCCCACCAGGGTCCCCCGTCCCTGGGATTCTCCAGGCAAGAACACTGGAGTGGGTTGCCGTTTCCTTCTCCAATGCATGAAAGTGAAAAGTGAAAGTGAAGTTGCTCAGTCGTGTCTGACTCTTTGCGACCCCATGGACTGCAGCCTACCAGGCTCCTCTGTCCATGGGATTTTCCAGGCAAAAGTACTGGAGTGGGCTGCCATTGCCTTCTCCAAATGGAATACTACTCAGCCATAAAAAAAGCATGAATTTTTGCCATTTGCAACAACATGGGTCAACTTAGAGGGTAAGACAGAGAAAGACAAATACCATGATACCATATATATCACGTATATGTGGAATCTAAAAAATACAACACACTAGCAAATATAACAGAAAAGAGACTGACAGAGAGAACAAACTAGTGATTACCAGTGGGGAGAGGGAAGGTAGGAGGGGCAACATAAGGGTGGGAGGGGTGTTGAGAGTTACAAACTACTATGTATAAAGTAAGCTACAAGGAAAGTAATTATCTTCCAATTAAAATAAATAAATTAATTTTTTTGAAAAAGAAATTTAGAAAAAGTAAGTTACAACAAAGGAAATATAACCAATATTTCATAATAACCATAAACCTGTAAAAATTACGAATCACTCTATAATCCATGCTAGTGGTAAAGAGTCTGTCTGCCAATGCAGGAGATGAAGGTTCAGTCTCTGGGTTGGGAAGGTCTCTGGAGTAGGAAATGGCAACCCACTCCAGTATTCTTGTCTAGAAAATTCCATGGGCAGAGGAGTCTGGTAGGCTACAGCCTATGGGATCACAAAGAGTCGGACACAACTAACATGAGGATAATTTAAGTAACACTGTACATCAAAAACTGTACTTTGATTAAATAAATAAATAAGAAAAAAGATTAAATTATTGAGAATTTCAGAACAGCTGGCAGCAGAGCATTAATCCAAGCATGGGGCCCAACGAAGCATGAAGTCCCATGGGACTGTACCAGCTACACACCCATGAAGCTGAACTTGATTTCTATTTTCTGTAGGGTGAGTCAAGCTGTTTTAAATGAAAATCTGGACCTTTTATGAGTAGCTGGAAGCCTCTTCTTTCCTTTCTCTATCCATTCTCCCACTTCTTTGCCACACAGAATTTTTTCTCCTCCAAGGATGAGCTTCTTGTAGTAAACAAGTTTCTCTCACACCGTCCTCATTGCCTGAAATGTCTGAGATCCTTTACACATTTTAAGTCTCAGTTCAAAGGCTGATTCCTTTGTGGGGATTCCCTTGGTTCTTCCAGGAGGATTTAAGACCTCTCCTATGCTTGTCTGAGCTCTGATATACAGCTTGTGGTCATTATATATTGCATCACCATGGCCTGTAGGTCTATGTCGTCGACATAGTTGTTGACATAGTCTATTCCATAGACTGTAAGCTCTTTGAGGGCAAGAACTGCTTCTTTTCTTGTTGGAATCCACAGTGTCCAGCAGAGTGCTTGGCAAATGATAGGAGCTCACTCAGTAAAAACATTTGTAAATTGAATGAAAGAATGACACAGTGCCTGGCATACAGTGGGTATTCATTGATAGATTCATTTCTTCAAAATAGTTACTGGTTGCCACTGGTTGCTCTATGCCATGTCTGTCTTTCCTTCAACTAACAGTGAATGTCTACTGCATGTCAGGACCTATGCCGGGAGCTGGAAACAAACTAGTGAACAAGACAGACCAGCTTCCTTCCTTCTAAGACCTCATATTCCAGTGAGCTCTCAAGAAATGTGATTTCACTTCTTCCGTCTTCCCCAGAGCCTCCTAAGAGGTAACCAAATCAGTCATACATATTTTAAGACTTTCTCTGTTTCCACCTTCTGCTCAGGATTCTCTTTCTCTGCTTCATTGTCAGGTACCAAGAGATGGATGCTTGATCTTGCCAGAGTTGTTTAGTTTTTTTCAACCACTGCAGAGATCAATGTGGAATGAACATGAAATCAGCCTTTTGGCCCCTGCACCAGCTCAGGCCATCTCACTAAATTATTCCAGAGATAATTCCCCCCAGTTCAAGAAAATCACTCAATGCTGACTACTGTTTTTAATCTTGTCCCCTCCCCTAATTGTTTCTGTCTCACAAACTAGAGATTTATGGGATTCCCTGGTGGTCCAGTGGTTAAGACTCTGTGCTTCCACTGCAGGGGGCATGGGTTCTATCCCTGTTCAGGGAACCAAGATCCTGCATTCTGCACAGCCAAAATAAACAAATTAGAGGTATTTCCTTGTAATCAAAACTGTGTGTGTCTCATTTGCTGTGCAATTGGTTCCAGAGCTGAGCTCAGGCTAAGGAGCAAGAGAACAGAACTGTTTGGACGCTTGAATTCTGGGTGACATAGGCCTATTTTCCATCCTCCCTTCACTTCTCTGTGACCTTCTGCCCTCGTGTAATTTCTAAGTGTTCTTTAGGAAAGAGGAATGTCACAAAGCCTCTGTATTAAAGAACTTTGACTCATACAGAACTGATTTTTCCCTGATGTTCTCCCAGCTGAGATAAAATGTTTCACACTTAATCATGGCTAAAAATACAAATATTTTGGGAAGTTGGACCAGTCTCACTTTCAGGAGTTATTTATGACTTAGAGAATTGTAGAAATGTTTAAGAGATGAAGTCTCACTTGGGGTGTACTGTGGACACAATTATGCACTCCCCACATTCATATGGGCTTCTAAGATGGCTCAGTGGTAAAGAATCTGCCTGCAATGCAGGAGACATGGGTTTGATCCCTGGGTCAGGAAGATCCCCTGGAGAAGGAAATGGCAACCCACTTCAATATTCTTGCCAGGAAAATCCCAGGGACAGAAGAGCCTGGTGGGCTACAGTCCATGGGGGTCACAGAAAAGTCAGACATGATTTAGCAAGTAAACTACAACAACTCATTTATATGTTAAAGCCCTGGCCCCTCAATGTGATGGTATTTGGAGATGGGGCATTTGGGGGGGTCATTAGACTTGGATGAGATTGGGGTGGGGCCCTTGTGATGGGGTTAGTGGCTTTACAAGAAGAAGAAAGAGAAGTCATTCCTTCCCCACCATGTGAGGACACAGTGAGAAGACGATTGTCTGCAAGTCAGGAAGAGGGTTCTCACCAGGAATTGGCCAGCACTTTGATCTTGGACTTCTTAGTCTGCAGAGGTCATAATTTCCACACACATCTGTTAAGTGCTAGTCACTGTCGATTAGTTTGGATATCTCCAGGGCCTATGAGAGTCCAGACAGACCACCTCAACTGCCTCAGTCTCTCGCTACACTTTTTGCATTTAAATGATGTCACTAGCTGAGCTCTGACACATTGGAATTGGCAGTGGGTTGACTCTTTGCAACCTTATGAATGGCAGCATGCCAGGCTTCTATGTCCTTCACTATCTCTCGGAAAATTTGCTCAAATTCATGTCCATTGAGTCAGTGATGCCATCCAACCATCTCATCCTCTGTCGTCCCCTTCTTGTTCTGCCCTCAATCTTTTCCAGCATCAGAGTCTTTTCCAATGAGTCAGTTCTTCCCATCAGGTGGCCAAAGTATTGGAGCTTCAGTCCTTCAGCATCAGTCCTTCCAATGAATATTCAGGGTTGATCTCATTTAGGATTGACTGATTTGATCTCCTTCTTATCCAAGGGAGTCTCAAGAGTCTTCTCTAGCACCACAGTTCGAAAACATCAATTCTTCAGCACTCAGTCTTCTTTATGGCCTTCTCTTGAAAGAAGTCCATATATCACTACTGGAAAAACCATACTTTCAACTATATGGACCTTTGTAGGCAAAGTGATGTGTCTTGCTTTTTAATGCACTGTCTAGGTTTACGTATGAATATAATAACAAAAGCAAAGGTTAAAGTCATAGAAACAGATCCAACGTGGAGTGAAAATTAACCCTTCCAGGTTACAGTGGTTTACTGCATTGTTCTTAAAGGAGAGGAGTTTAAAACAATCATGTTTCTCAAACACCATGGAAAGTACAGGCAGGAGCTATGAATGATGGTCAACCAGAAAAATGTAAATTTGTTGCAGCATTTCATGAAGTTGATCACTTTAAGAATACTCTCTGTCCTTACACCTGGGCTCCAGCCTTTCTAAGAAAGCACACTTTCTGGAAGGCAACAGGTTCTCTTGAGCCTTGGCACTTGTACCTCCCTTCTTAGGAGCATTCGCTCCTTTCTTGCCACTCTTTTCTAGATGTCCCTCCTGCCCCATCATCTTAGACACTCACTGACCCAAAGATGGCTTCTCATTGTATCCACCTCCATAAAGGTGGATGGCACCCTGAGCTATAAAGATCTGTTTATAGGTGAGTCTCCTACCTGATGCCACCATCCTGGAGGGTTCCTTCCTTTCCTGGTGTGACCCAGTCCCTGCTTAGCAAAGCCACTGCATGTTGTAGTCCCTCGATACATATTTCTTGAATGAATGAGCGTTTATGCCCTGGATGATGAAGGGAACATAATCACTGTTGTCTGAAAACAAATATATAAAGCACATGAGAGTTGTGAGTTGAGCTCTTTGGGGGCAAAATGAGAACTATACCCCAGGGGGCGACAGCTTCTCAGATAGCTCTGAGGAGCTGCTTCAAAGAAGAGGAAGGAGGGTCAGTGATGCAGATGGTCTTAGTGGAGAGGCGGGTACGTGCAGTCAGACACACGTTTTGGCAGAGGGCTGTTGTTAGTCATGAGGAACAGATGTCACTGTTAACGATTTTAGTGCTTTGTAGATATGACAAGATGTAAGAATTCAAGCTCATAAAACCTCCTCCTGAAAATATTTAACTCTCTGAAAGCCTGTTCTGCCAGTTTTTCCTAGAGCACAGGATACTTTATTCCTAATCTCCACCCCGAACTCCTTTCAGCATGTTTGGGGCGTTATCATTGTGGTCAGGGTAGCAAAACGTATAAATCATTTTTTTTTTTTCTGAATGCCTTTCTTGTGAATATGAGTTTCAGGTCCTTAACGCTCTAAATCTTTAGATATGAAGCTGATTTGATAGCTTCTGTGTGTCTGTATCATTCTGGCTTCAGATTTCATTTTCATAGCTCTGCTTGTGCTGTGAATCCCACACTCACCTCCCACTACCCCCACCAATTTACTCACCAAAAGGTGAGTTCCTCTGGGCTCTGGCTTTCTCTCGAGAGGTCGGCAGAGGGATTCCTTCCTTACTCTTTAGTTTTCTGGATCTCTCTCTGGAGGGTATCAGGTTACCTGGCCAATAGCAAAATTTCACTTCTGGAGTTCTTGCCATTTGCAGCATTGGCAGTCAATGGATTTTCAACTAAAGCTCTCTGATGGGTAGACAAAGGAAGGGTCTCTCCTGAGACCCTCCTGTAGCAAGTGTCCAGTGAATACATGGGCTTAGAGGGAAGGCTGCCTTGCTTTGGTTACCAGCCAGCTGTTTACTTAGCTTCTTGATCTACAGCTTCCTCACTGATAAGGAGAAGATAATAAAAGTCCTGACATCATAAGCTTTTTTATAATAATTAAATAAAATCATGCACATAAAGTATAACATCAAATCTGGCCTACACAAAGCAGTCAATAACAAAAGCTAATTGATGCCCCTAATGCATGTATGTGTGTAATTGATGACATAATAAATTTAATTTTCTAGTCTAGAGATTCCAGATATGATTCATCTAAACCTCTGGGGAAGGTTTTGGGATATGAGATATTACAAAATATACCAACAAGGAAGCAACAAAATGCAATACAATATCAAGATTAGGTTCAGCAGTAACAGAGACCTCAAGTAACTGTGGCTTCTACAACATAGAAATTTCTCTCTTACATAAAAGCCCAGAATTGGCAGTCTAGTGTCCAGATGGCACTTTGTGAGGTCCTCAGAGATTTAGGCTGTCTCTAATCCCCTCCCACCTCCAACTTTATTGAGGTATAATTGACAAAAGTATATATATTTTAAGTGTACAACTTGATGCTTTAATACATGTGTACATTGTGAATTGAGTACCACAATCAAGTCAATGAACACATTCATCATGTTACATAGTTAATTTTTTTATGAAAATGCTTGAAATCTATTTTCTTAGCCTATTTCAAGTACACAGTACATTATTAATAACTATAGTCACCATGATGTACATTGAATCCTCAGAACATATTTATCTTATGACTAAGTTTATACCCTTGGACCAACATCTCCCCATTTTCCGTATCCTCAGCCCTTGACGACCACCTTTCAACTGTGTTTTTATGATTTGACTTTTTTTTTTTTAATTCCACATAGAATGAAACATATCATATTTGTCCTTGTTTGGCTTATTTTACTTAGTGTAAAGCCCTCCAGGTTCATACATGTTGTCACAAATGGCAGGATTTCATTCTTTTTTAAAGGAATAATGTATATTTATCTATTTCTTGATCCATTCATCCATCCACAGACACTTAGGTTGTTCCTCTCTCTGTCTTGATGCTTCACCATACATTGACCCCTTGAGTCACTTATTGACCCAAGAGGGCTGCTCAACTCCATCCATCAAACTTAATTCAAGGCAGGAGGAAGGAAAAACAGGAAAGAACAGATGGTATCAACTTGCCCTCCTTTTAGGAGGATTCCTGGAAGCTGTCACATGACACTTCTGCTTAGAACCCATTGGCCAGAACTGAGTCACATGGCCTTACCCAACAGAAAGGAGGCTGAGAAATTCAGCCTTTGTTCTGTATTATCATATGCCCAACCAAAAATCAGTGGTTCTATTATAATGGAGGAAATGGAAAATGAAGACTGTAAACAGTCTCTGCCATAAAAACCCACCCTTCTCCTCATGATATTCATCATAATCAAGGATCTTAAGTGAGGTCCCTAAAACTTTACTGCATTTTTTCAATAAATTCAATAACAAGGCCTAGCATTATGCTTGGAGAAGGCAATGGCACCCCACTCCAGTACTCTTGCCTGGAAAATCCCATGGACGGAGGAGCCTGGTAGGCTCCAGTCCATGGGGTCGCTAAGAGTTGGGCATGACTGAGCGACTTCACTTTCACTTTTCACTTTCACGCATTGGAGAAGGAAATGGCAACCCACTCCAGTATTCTTGCCTGGAAAATCCCATGGACGGAGGAGCCTGGTAGGCTCCAGTCCATGGGGTCGCTAAGAGTTGGGCATGACTGAGCGACTTCACTTTCACTTTTCACTTTCACGCATTGGAGAAGGAAATGGCAACCCACTCCAGTATTCTTGCCTGGAGAATCCCGGGGACAGAGGAGCCTGGTAGGCTCCAGTCCATGGGGTCGCTAAGAGTTGGGCATGACTGAGCGACTTCACTTTCACTTTTCACTTTCATGCATTGGAGAAGGAAATGGCAACCCACTCCAGTATTCTTGCCTGGAAAATCCCATGGATGGAGGAGCCTGGTAGGCTCCAGTCCATGGGGTCGCTAAGAGTTGGGCATGACTGAGCGACTTCACTTTCACTTTTCACTTTCATGCATTGGAGAAGGAAATGGCAACCCACTCCAGTATTCTTGCCTGGAGAATCCCAGGGACAGAGGAGCCTGGTGGGCTGCCGTCTATGGGGTCACACAGAGTTGGACACAACTGAAGTGACTTAGCAGCAGCAGCAGCAGCAGCAGCAGCAGCATTATGCTTGGCACTGATATACAAGCCATAAATCTAGGCACTGAGGGTACAAAGATAAGTAGGGAACAGTTCCTCTCCAAAAATAGTACAATGTTTTATGTGCTGTACCAGCAGTGGTTACAAAGTGTTACTGGATATGGAGGAAGGAATGATTAAACTTTCTGAGGGAGAGGGTTACAGGGGATGGCCTGAGGAGGCCTCATGGAAAATAATTTTTGTTTGGGACCTTCATAGATAAAAAGAACCTTCTTAGAAATGAGCAGAAATGAGCCCAAAGCCGACTGCTGGGAACATTCTCCACTATAGGAAAGGGATGCTTGGCTTAAGTAAGTGGATTCAAGCAGAGTTAGAGAGAAATGGAATGGAGAGGGAGAAGAAAAGAATGTAAAGCAATGATCATTTTTTACTTTCAGTGATGAAACTTGGCTGGACCACTTATGGTCATAACCTAATTTTTTTCCCCTGAAATATTGAGTACTTTTCACAAAGAGCTAATTTAGCATACTGTATATGGGGCAGTGAAGAGGAACTAAAGAGCCTCTTGATGAAATGAAAGAGCAGAGTGAAAAAGCTGGCTTAAAAACTCAACATTCAAAAAACAAAGATCATGGCAACTGGTCCCATCACTTCATGACAAATAGATGGGGAAACAATGGAAACAGTGACAGACTTTATTTTCTTGGGCTCCAAAATCACTGCAGATGGTGACTGCAGCCATGAAATTAAAAGACACTTTCTCCTTGAAAGAAAAGCTATGACCAATGTAGACAGCATATTAAAAAGCAGAGACATTACTTTGCCGACAAAGGTCCATCTAGTCAGAACTATGGTTTTTCCAGTAGTCATGTGTGGATGTGAGAGTTGGATTATAAAGAAAGCTGAGCACTGAAGAATTGATGCTTTTGAACTGTGATGTTGGAGAAGACTCTTGAGAGTCCCTTGGACAGCAAGGAAATCCAACCAGTCCATCCTAAAGGAATCAGTCCTGAATATTCATTGGAAGGACTGATGCTAAAACTGAAACTTTAGTACTTTGGCTACCTGATATGAAGAACTGACTCCTTGGAAAAGACCCTGATACAGGGAAGGATTGAAGGAAAGAGGAGAAGGGGATGACAGAGGATGAGATAGACTCGATGGACGTGAGTTTGAGCAAGCTCCAGGAGTTGGTGATGGACAAGGGAAGCCTGGATTGCTGCAGTCCATGGGATCGCAAAGAGTCAGACACGACTGAGTGACTGAACTGAACTGATACGGGGCAGAAAGGTTCTTTTTAGAAACAGATTTACAGTATTAAATGTCAGACTTAGCTGAAGTTTACATGATATGAAATTTCTGCTAAAATATAGAAAATAATCTTATTGAGAAAATAATCAAAGCTCTGGGAGATAAGCTTCACTGATGGCAATAAAATCAATCTCAGTTTATGATTACAAATGGGGAAATGAATTTATAGAGTTAACAAGCTTTCCCAAATCATGGGGCTTTATTATGGAAGGAACTCAGATTTTCTCATTCCTGGCAATGTCGGGTTCCCTGTTACTAAGCCTGTTTTGAATGTGGATGTGGAATTTTCTATATTGAATACAAGTGATGATAAATTGAAATAATAATGGAGTACAGTTCAGGCAAATAAACATGGAACTTGGTGTACATTGAGGATCTGGTCTCAGGCAGATCTCTGCACTGAGAACTTGAACTTTCTGTGTACTGTACCAGACCCAAGGACATCGTCAGCCATATTCAGAACATCACTTGCCAGCTACAACCTCAAGACCTACCTCAAGATCTCCCCTTGTATCTATGCAACCATTTTGGATCACAACCAGTCCTTATTTAACAACACCTTTACTTCTTGCTGGATCCAACTATTGTTCAGTTGCTCAATTGTGTCCGACTCTTTGCGACCCCATGGACTGCAGCATGCCAGGCTTCCCTGTCCTTCACTATCTCCCGGAGTTTACTCAAACTCATATCCATTGAGTTGGCGATGTCATCCAACCATCCTATCCTCGTGGTCCCCTTGTCCTCCTCCTGCCTTCAATCTTTCCCAGCATAAGGGTCTTTTCTAATGAGTCAATTCTTCCCATCAGGTGGCCAAAGTATCGGAGCTTAAGCTTCAACATCAGTCCTTGCAATGAATATTCAGGGTTGATTTCATATAGGATTGACCAGTTTGATCTCCTTGTAGATCCAATTATAATTCTTGATAAATAACTCATGTAACCAATTGTAAGCTTGAGATTTTGCCTATATAGGTCTGCTCCATTTTTTAGTCTGGCAGAAAGCAATTCAAGTGCCTCTTGAATCTGCATCTCCCAGGCTACAGTCCCAACAAACCCCAAATAAACATCTTTTTATTTCAATCAGGTCTGTGATTGAAATTCTGTTTAACACATGTAATGTTTCAAATTCCAATTTGTTTTCTATTCTGTTCCAGCATGCATACATTCTAACATAAACTCACATGTACAATCTGAAAATACCTATAGTTGATTGTGAAAAATGTCTTGATAAAGCTTTATCATCTGGATAAAAAATTAAACATTGTAGACTGTGATGCTACAAAAACTGTCGCTATAAACACAGAAGCCATAACATGTCAAAACTGGATTCAAGATAATTTGAAGAACTTCTTTCTTAAAGAGCACAGAAAGACTTCAGCTCATCAGAATCTGGGGAAGAAAAAGTATTCAGCCATCCCAGGCACTACCAAGTGTGCTGTAAACCTTCCTGCAGTTGGGATGGGAGGCTTTGAGAAGCCTAGAGTCTATTCAAGAGGAAGATACAAAGTCTGTATTCAAAATATGCTGTTTTCAGCAAAAAAAAAAAAAAAAAAAAATAAGGATGAAGCAAAATAAAAGTAGCAATTGTGTTAGACTCTTTTGTTTCATGCTAGGGAGGGATTTTCAGTGCTAATCAACTTAAATGGCCCATTTTGAAATAATTTCACTATGTGATTTCGAGGAAATGCAATAAAAGTTTCCCAAACAATAAATGTCACTATTAATTTATAAAACTTCTTGTTGCCTCCTGGATTTGTATTCAAGATGGTCTTATTTTTTCTCAATCTTTTAAGTTACTTTTAATTAGCTTCTGCTTTTGCAGTTTTTCTAGAAGGATTACCATTTCATAAGTCAGATACAATTTTGCTCTCTCTCTCTCTCTCTTTTTTTTTTTTTACTTTCCTGTCTTAGGAACTTTTGTGATTTGTTTTCATTTTTGGCCACTCTGGATGGCATGTAGAATCTTAGTTCCCTGACCAGGGGTCAAACTCATGCCCTCTGCAGTGGAAGCGCAGAGTCTTAATTACTGGACTGCCAGGGAAGTCCTAGGAATTTTGTTTTTGACTCTTAAGAACTCACCAACCTCTTGGCCAGGGTCTTCCTCTAGCTGAGCCACACCTGTTTCCATCACAAGAGGTTGCAAGGTGGTAGACTCAGTTAGCCAGAGGGGCTGTGCTAGTAAGCATGTGAACCTTGGGTTTGAATATTAGCCCTGCCACTTTCTAGCTGTGTGACTTTAGACAGGTTTTTTAACCTCTCTGTGTCTCAGTTTCCTACATCATAAGTTGCTGCAAGGATTGAGTGCTCCATGCATAATGAGTGCTCAAAGCAATGTTACTTAATATCATTATTGTGTTCCCAACAATATATTTATGTTTGAAGCAAATGCTTCTTTTCTTAAAAATTAATTTATCTATTTTAATTGGAGGCTAATTACTTTACAATATTGTAGTGGTTTTTGCCATACATTGACATGAATCAGCCACGGGTGTACGGTGTTCCCCATCCTGAACACCCCTCCCACCTCCCTCCCCATCCTATCGCTCAGGGTCATCCCAGTGCACTAGCCCTGAGCACCCTGTCTCATGCATCAAACCTGGATTGGCAATCTATTTCACATATGATAATATACACGTTTCAATGCTATTCTCTCAAATCATCCCACCCTTGCCTTCTCCCACAGAGTCCAAAAGACTGTTCTACACATCTGTGTCTCTTTTGCTGTCTCGCATATAGGGTCATCATTACCATTTTTCTAAATTCCATATATATGCATGAGTATACTGTATTGGTGTTTTTCTTTCTGGCTTACTTCACTCTGTATAATAGGCTCCAGTTTCATCCACCTCATTAGAACTGATTCAAATGCATTCTTTTTAATGGCTGAGTAAGATCCATTGTGTATATGTACCACAGCTTTCTTATCCATTCATCTGCTGATGGACATCTAGGTGAAGCAAATGCTTCTTTAACATTTTCTTTAATATAATGTGTCTTGAAGTGGAGAATCCAGTTATTGAAGTCAAAAGATCTTGGTTCAAAGCCCAACATTGCCACGTTCTAAATGTGTGACCTTTGCAAAGCATACAACCCTCATGGGCTTCAGTTTTCTCAACCACAAAATGTAGACAGAGATGGATACCCTTTGATGCAAAACTACTATACATTCCAGCTCTTCCCTTCGCCTCTTCAGAGTAGTTTCTCAGAGCTATCTGAAACGCTGTCTCCCAGGCAGCAGTCCTCATTTTGCCCCAAATAAAGCTTAACTTGCAACTCTCATGTTGTGCAAACTTTTTTCAATATGTATCTGCCCAATATTATCTTTTCAAATATTATTAATTTTTTCAAACGGAGTCATTTGTCAGGGATTCTCCCACACACACCACATATTTGTCATGCAGATGAGCTGTGAATTTAATGTTTCCAGGCTTCCCAGGTGGCGCTAGTGGTAAAGAACCCGCCTGCCAATGCAGGAGACATAAGAAATTTGCATTTGATCCCTGGGTTGGGAAGATCCTCTGGAGGAGGGCATGGCAACACACTCCAGTATTCTTGCCTGGAGAATCCCATGGACAGAGGCGCCTGGTGGGCTATGATCCATGGGGTCACAAGGATTAGGGTTCAACTTAGCAGGCATGGCTTAGGGATCTCTTTGGGAAGCTAGAGGATGCCCAGGAGGCTCTCCACACACTGAGGGGCACCCAGGCCAAACAGAGTTTGGGCACTACCTCAGGGGCTGGCTGACAATATTGTAGCCTAATCATGGGCTGTAAGAGTAAGTCACAACCTGGGGAGTTGTACCACTAAGATTACCTCTGGTGCTGCAGTGGTAAAGAATCTACCTGTAGGAGATGCAAAAGACGCAGGTTCGATCCCTGGGTGAGGAAGATCCTCTGGAGTAGGAAGTGGCATCCCATTCCAGTATTCTTGCCTGGAAAATTCCATGGACAGAGGAGCCTGGTGGACTAAACAGTCCATGGGTTTGCAAAAGAGTCAGATACTACTGAACATGCACACATGCAACAGAATTCCAGAAATCAGGAAAGGAACTTAGTGGCAGCTACCTGTTTGAGGATCGACACTGGCAAAGATAAGTGTCTATCAATCACATGGGAACTTTGCCTTCTGCAAGCAGTGACGTAGGGGGATGAAAAGCATTAAAAATGTGAAGCAGGTCATCTAACTTCCCAGTTTCAAGCTCTCCAATGTTTCCTCATCAAATTACTGTAAAATCTAAAGTCTTTTCCATGGTTTGCGAGGTTCTACCTAATCTGGTCCCTGCCTACCTATGCTCCCTGACCCCCTCCCCTACTTGCTTCACTCCAAAAATGCTGCCCTTTCATCTGTTTTCAAAGACATCAAGTTGGTTCTTTTATCTTCTGACTGGGGCTCTCTTACTCAGATGTTGTCATTAAGACTTTTCTTGTGACTCAGGTCTCAGCTCTGATGTCATTTCTGGCTGAATATAAAATTGTCCCTTAGATCCTCTCCATCATTTATGTTTATAATATCCTGGGAACTTATCACTGTCTCAGTTTTCTTATTTGTTATATGTTTATTGTCAATTTCAAGCCTAAAGGGTATAATTCCCCTGAGAGGGGAGGGATCTTTTCTGCCTTGTTTCCTGCTGTATGCTCAAGTAGGGAGCAGAGCACCTAGCACATAGTTGGTGCTCAATAAAGTCGTCAATTTAATATATGGATGAACAAATGAGTGAGTGAGGATGGTAGCAGAGAAGCCTGCCTTCTTTTGCATTTTAATTTCATGTAATTAACAGAAGGGGTGGTTTTTGGGAATGGGGGAATTAACACGAAGAAACTCTGAGATGAGTCTCAACACCAAAGTGATGTAGTATATTGAGGACCACGGAATCTGGAATCAGACTTGCCACGTTCAGTTCCCACCCTGCTGCTCTGTGACTTGTGGTAGGTTCTCTAACTCTCTGAAAAAAAAAAAATGACTGTAATAGTAAAAATGCTTCTTATTGTTTAAATATTAAATGAGATAATGCATATAAAGCTCTTTAAATAATGGCAGGCCCGTAATCAATCATTGTGTTGTTGTTTGGTAAAACTTCAAGTCTCTGATCCCCTAGCCTCCTCCCTCCCCCACTTCATGTCAGCTTTCCTAAATGCTGAGCATTGCCTCATGTGACTGGAGCCTGCCCTCCCAGGAGTTCTCAGTCCTCCCCATGCCACTCCCATGCGCTAAGGAAATTTCCATCTCCAGGTCCCTGGGGTTTAGCTTCAATTCTATTCCTTTCTTTCTTACTAGAGAAAGCACTTTGGAAAACAAAGTGAAAACCCAGTTATTAGAAGGATAACAGGAATCTTCTCAAATTTAGAAAACCGTAAGTGTAAATCATTAGAAAACTCCGTCATCTCTCAAATGACACTAGATAAATGAGACTGGGAACCGCTGGGCTTCATGGCATACTGAGCAAGAAAAGGATTGAAAATGAAATGGAGAAGAAAGCTGCCTTGAGCAGTAACTCCTGTGGTCCCAAATTATGGTTGATGATGTTACCTACCATCAGCTCCCAGGGAAGAATCTTTCCTGAACTGCATCCAGGAAGTTACACCATCCATCAAGAGTAATGGAATTGGATCCCTGCCCCTCCACAGGGGAGCAATTGATTGAAAATGGTATGTAAGTTAATGCTTGAAAAAGTCCATTAGCAGGGATTGCATCCTGCCAGAACTGTCCACACGGAACATCAGCAGAATGAATGGCTTCAGACTACTATGTGGTAGTGGGTGATACTGAAACTGTTAGGTGTTATAGGTGTCTGAAGAGCTCTGGCACCGTAATCCTTTATGTCTCAACACAGAAAGGAATTCAGCGAGAGGCAAAGTGATAGATAAGAAGTGATTTATTAGAATAGGATGCTTGTAAGGTTCACAAGCTGCCGGGGACCAGCCCCGGCTGATCCAGGGTATTCGAAGCGGGGACGGCGTCGGCGAGGATCAGGAAACAACTGCTTAATTAAACGTTAATTAAGGATATAAAGAGTAATAGAATGAGGATAGCTCAGTGAAGAAATTCAGTGGAGAAAAGAGGCTGAAATAAGGATAGCTCAGTGAGGAAATTCAGTGAAGAAAAGAGGCTGAATAATTCAGCCAGAAGGTAAGAGAAAGAACGACATGGTGAGACCAAGTTTCGGTGAACAAGGCCCGCACTTTATTTTCCAAAGTAGTTTTTATACCTTAAGTTATGCATAGAGGATAATGGGGGAAGGGGTAGAGTCCTGCAGTAAGCCAGGCTTTCTTCCTGCAAACTTATCATATGCAAAAGTTTAGGTGATTTGCATCATCTTCTGGCCCGGAGGCCTTTTTCTCTAAAGGTGATTATTCTCAAGTCAGGCGCCAGCCTCCAAAAAGCATTAGATAAAGTTGCATTCCTACAGAGCAAAGGTGTGGTGGGCTATAACAAGAAAAAGAATTAACTCAAGGGTCCCAGGTTACAAACATTAAAGCTACTATTTACACCAATTATATTAATCAATACACTGCCAGGGACACAGCAGGTAAGGGATATGGAGACTTAGCAGCAAACATTGGCCCAACAAGTGAGAATCCCTTCACCAATACAATTTCTAATCAATCTTTAGACTGCTCAAAGGAATCTGTATTTAGACAGTTTAGAACATCTCATGCCTCTCACAGTTTGGAGGCTCTGAGCAATCACATGTGGCCGGAAAAACCTATTCAGGCAGGCTAGAGGACTTCCAAGGGAGTTTGTAGGTTGAAACACTGTCACACCCAGGAATTATTAACTGGAGCTATAAGCTAACTCTTTTTTCAGAGAGGTAGTGGGGGACAGCCCCCCGTAAAGTCAGAGGTGTAGGTGAAAGCACAAAGCAGAAAGTAGGCAGACTCTGGTTTTGGGGGTAGATTGCTCGAGAATTTCCAGGGAGACTCCTGAGGCTTGATCCCGCCTTTGCGTGTGCCAAGCCTCCTTCCTCATGACCTTTGCCAGAGGCGGAGCTCACTCCCCGCATCTCCCCCTTTTTTATTTCTTAAAACAGCCAGAGTCAGCTCAGTCTCGAGCTTTTGAATGCTCTGCCGAAGAATCCTGACAATACAAGGAAGAATGATTATGAGAAGCAAAATTAGAACTAAAGATATTAGACAGAATGTTTTTTCCAGAAGTAAAGTTAGAGAAGGTGTGAAGTAAGTCATTAGCTGCTCCAGCGGTGGTAAAATCCAGTCGACAGTGTTCCAGGGCCTGTATTTGATTATGAAGTTTCCCTAAGCCAATGTCAGAGCTGTTCCAAACACCTGAAATATGATTTGTAATTTTTTTCATTTATAATCTGTCTCGTTTACCTTTAAAGATGTCACGCATATCCACCAGTAATCAGCGTGGCAAGACAGAGCCATTTTCACTTTTAAAGCCTGTAACTCAGTCCCAATATGCATTATTGCCTCTTTTAAGGCCTCTACTCTCATCTCCAATTTTCTATCTATAACTTTCTGTGTTGCTAGAGTTAAAGAAACATGTTTAGACATGGTATCAACATATTGGGCAGTATGCACTTGTTGAGTCAATGATATTGCTGCCACAGTAACAGAAGCAATTGCTGCTATTAAAGCTGATATTCCTAAAATAAGTAAGCCCACAGATCGTCGTGACCACATTAAATCTTGTAGTTGTTGTAACCCAGCAAGACTATAGTTAACATGTCAATAAGTGGTTACATCATAAGATAAGGTGGACGTTGTAACACTACAAAGGGGCAAACATTATATTGAGGGTTTAAACAAGATGAGAGCATGCATTGTTCACAAGTCACTACATTGGGTCCACCAGTGAAAGTCACATGTACATTAAGTTTTCCAGAATCATTGGTAAAGAGAAAAGCATAAGGAGAGGGTAGACAAGCCAAAGCAGAATAAGTAGAATTATTTTCTGGTTGGAGTTCGCACTGCAGCAGCCCCGTCAGTCTTGCCGGGATCTCGATGTTTATCTTGCCTCCCCTTCTGGCGGGCTCCTCTTTTGTGATCGAAGCAATGGGGGAACTGGATGTCTGGGGGTCTGCAACATGGCGAATCAACCTGTCTTGGATCTAAATTGGAGAATCTGCATCCTGTGGAAAAATACAAGCACATCCTCGACCGCTAGTTAATAAGGGGTCAGGACCCTTCCATTGTCCTGAGAGAAGGTCCTTCCATTTGACTAACGGTTTTGCATTTAATTGCTCCAGGCACCAATGACGAAGCATTGCAGTAGTTCCAGCCAGATCAGTATTCAGAATATTTATTACGAAAAGAGCAAATATTTATTACGAAAAGAGCATGTTGCAAGATTTGATGGGGACAGCTATACTTAAACTCCCTTCTTTTAGTTTTTGAATTTGGATTTTTAATGTTTGATGTGCTCTTTCCACAATGGCCTGTCCCTGGGGATTATAAGGGATGCCTGTATTATGTTTAATTTGAAACTTTATACAAAATTCCTGAAAAGACTTAGAAGTATAAGCAGGAGCATTGTCAGTTTTCAAAGCTTTTGGTAGGCCCAAATATGAAAAACAAGTAAAGAGATGTTGTATTACATCTTTAATTGCTTCCCCTGTACGAGCAGTTGCAATAATAACATGAGAAAAGGTGTCTACAGTTAAAGAACAAAGGAGTTTTCCAAATGAAGAGACATGAGTTACATCCATTTGCCAGAGTACGTTAGGTTTGAGACCGCGAGGATTAACTTCCATAGGTAGACTATTATAAACAGTGGGGCAATATAAGCAAGAACGCACAATCTCTCGAGCAGTCTCTCTGGGAATTTGGAATTGATATCTTAAAGCAGTAGCGTATTGATGATGAAGTGAGTGAGAGGCTCTGGCCTCCTCAATCACAGTAGCCACTGTATTTCTGGTTAACAAGTTAGCCAAATCATTAAAGGCATTTTAAGGGCCGGGCAATCTGGAATGAGCCCAAATGTGTCCAATGAAAAATACTTAATTTCTTTTCCAAATTTAGTTAACAAATTAAATATGGTAGTTTTATTTTCAGGCAAAACCGCAGTTTCAATGTGTGGAAACAACCTGACAATATACTGAGAATCAGAATAAAGGTTAAATTCCTCATCTGCAAACATAGCAAAAGCCTCTATGACTGCTGTTATTTCAGCTCTTTGAGCTGAAGTTTCCCGTGTTTCTAAAACCTTTTGGTAATTTTTAGTAACTATGGAGGCTTTACCATTTGCTGACCCGTCAGTAAAGGCTATCTGAGCATTTGGAATGGAGATTGTTTACATCTGACAGGAAAAATAACTGGATGTCTGGATATAAAATTCAGCAAAACATGTGAGGGTAAATGATGCAAAATTTTGACCAAAATAGTTTCCTATAGCAATCTGCCAAATTTTATCAAACATTAGAAGAGCAACAAGTTGTTCCTTATTATATGGAATTACAATTTCTGATGGCTCTTTACCAAATAATTCAATGTTCCGCTTTTTTCCTTTAATATCAAAGTAGCTATCAATCCCGGATAAGAAGCCACTACATTTTTAGTTTGAGCGGGAAGATGGACCCACTCTAGGGGGCCGTTTTTTTTATAAAACCAATTTTTTGTCTGGTTATCCCAGTTACACCTATGGGGGGGTTTTATGGCAAAGGAATTGTCAAGCAGTTGTCAATTTAATTTTTTAAAATTTTTTAAAATTTACATTTTAACAACATAAATTTAGAGATATGTTAATTTAGGTCTAATGTTTAGTTTAGGTCTCCGTATAAATTTAAATAATAAATGTATAACCTCCTTATCTCATTTTAGTATACAGATATACCTAAATGCAAAATGTATTTATATATGGCAACAAGTATAAACTTATTGACATACAATATATATAAATCAATATACTTGAATTAATCTTATAATTAATATATTAATTCATATATATTACAGCAATACAACACGCACACAGCCAATACCAACCAACACAAACCAATGTACTGTAATAATACATGTCACACATATATAATTATACAGCATACAGAACATATATCACAGCACATCAATCCATACCAATTAATATCAGCCACACACATTATATTACTGCAATATACATTTAATTATACAGTATATATATAATACATATATTGATTTATATACAAATTAAGTAAGTATAGATCTATAAATAGAATTAGGTATACCTTTATTATGTTTTATTTATACCCATACCTAATTAGGCAAACTGTAGTTAGGCAAATATATTTATATTACGTATTTATAACAATATATAAAGTATTGTTAATTGTACCACCTGTTGATAACTAAGAAATTGAGAAAACCCTTCTCTGAGTATCTCCTATTTGAGACAGCACGTCCCTCCCCCATAGGGTAAAGGGGAGCGTAGGAACTACATACAGTTGGAAAGTTCCACAGGTATCCTCAAACTGCCAATCTAACATTTTTGAACTTTTAACGACTGTCGGGGCTTGAGGGCAAATGAAACAAAATTTGACCCCTGAAATCTATCAGGGCAACTTGCCAATCACTATATTGTAAAAGACTTGTAGTTGATCCTTATTGAATGGAATTATTATATTTGCTACTTCTTTTCTAAAAAGCTCCACACTTCTTTTTTCCTCGTTTTATAATTAATTGTGCCACCAAGCTGGGATAAGATAAAACTATTTTTCTTGGGATCACTGGTAGATGGAACCAATGGGCCTTTTTGTCACAATCACCCTGTAGGTGTATGTTTTATGGCAAGAATAATTTAATCTCATCTTTTGGTAGTATTAATCCTAATTAACTGATCATTTAAAGTCTCATACACTTCAACAAGAGCTAACTCTGTCTCATTAGTTAACTTTCTCTTAGAACTGGAATTAGGATCAATTTTTAAGCAATCAAATAAAGGCTTTAAATCTGCAGTAGTCAGTTTTAAATGAGGGTGTATCCAATTAATGTCTCCTAATAATTTTTGGAAATCATTTAAAGTTAGTAAACAATCTCTCCACAGCTTCAAAGGGGCATCATCAGTTTTTAAAACTTTTGGCAGACCTAAATATGAGAAGCAAGTAAAGAGGTGTTGCACAACATGTTTATAAGCTTCTCCAGTTATCGTTTTGTAAACGATTTTGTAAAATCTGGTCTATAGCCTTTTAGATGACAAGCAACCATCTAATCTTTGCTTGAATACTTCCAGCAACGGGGAACTCACTATTCTTCAAGGTTTTAAACTCTCCCTCACCTTTTTCTCTACAGCATTCCCACCCCGCATACCAGTTTCTCTAATCTCAACTCATTTTCAGTAGTATGTGTTGGCCAGGAGCTGGGTCAGTCTTTCCCAGCAATGTTAAGAGACGCCTGTTCCTGTGTCTAATAGCCCTGACATTTTATTTTCTTGAATTAAAAGATCTTTTAAAGGCCTTGGAGCTGTAATTTCCTGCACCCAAAAGGCTGGATCACTAGATCTAAACGCTCTGTGGCTCTTAGCTTGAGAAGTCAAGTTTTTTCCTGCCTGATAAGGTAAAAGCAAAAACTGTGTTATTCTTTGACCTTTATTAATTTGCACAGTTTTGGTAAGCGGCGAGATCAAAACTATAATTTCTCCAATATAATCAGAATCTACCGCACCATATACCACCGAAATTTCTTGAAAAGAAAGCGAGCTACACCCTAGCACAAGTCCTACAATGCCCTCAGGCAGGGGGCCAGCCACTCCCCTTGGAATCGGAGCAGCCGGCATATCAGGGGTTAATATTGTTGCTAAATCCCTTTACCGTCTGCTTTTTTCTTAGCCTGGGTGAGACCCCCCCTGAGGGGGTTTTCTCCAAGGAGCATTGCATATTGTGCACGAAGTCTGTTTTAAAATCTCCACTGTTCAAAAAACTTTTTATCTTCCTCAGGCTTAGGCAACACTTTGAGAAACTTTGGGGGCAAAGTGGGGAACTCTTGGGCCCTGGAAGGCGCAAACGGAGGCGGCGGCGATCGCCTTAAATCAGAAAGTGGTGGATACGTTTTTCTTTTCTTTTCTTTTTTTTTTTTTTTTTAAGGTTTGCGCAGAGAGGGAGGGAGCTCGCCAGGGCACCTGGTCACAGCCTCTCTTACAGTCTCTCTCTCTCTTCCTCTCTTCCTGCTTTTCTCACTTTTCTCTCCCCCTTCCTTTTTCGCTACCCTTCTCTTTCCTTCGTTTCTTTCCCTTTACCCTCTTTCTTTCTTTTTTTTTTTTTCTCCCTCTTTCTCTCTGTATCTCTTTTTCTAACTTCCTTTCTTCCTTTCTCAATCTTGCTGCATTCCCTGATTCCTTCCTTCTCTGTTCCTCTCTCCTTTTCACTCTTTAGCTTTTTCTCTATCTTTAGATCTTTCTCTATTTTTTCTTTTTTTTTTTTTACTTTTATTTTTATTTTTTTCTCTTTTTATTTATTTATTTTTTTTTGCTTGGGTGAGGCCCCCCTGAGGGGGTTTTCTTCAAGGAGCAGGCTCTGTATATTGTGTATTTTTTAAAAGCTCCTTTGTTTAAAAGAAGTCTTTTTTATGTTTTTCAGCTTTAGGCAATGCTCTGGGAGACTTTGGATGTAAACTGGGGAATTCTTAGGCCCTGGGAGGTGCAAGCGGAGGTGGAGTAGTCACCTTAAATCAGAAATTGTTGGATAAATTTTTAAAGGTTTGTGTAGAGGGGGAGGGGGCTCGTCAGGGCGCCCGGCCGCAGCGTCCTGTAAGCCCTCTCCTTCCTCCGGAGGTAGAGCACAGTCTCCCTCCTTTTCTTCGTCAATGGCAGAAAATATGATCTGCGCAGAAGGTGGAGACCCACTACCATCCACCGCTATAGCCTCTCCCATAGACTATCCCACAGCCTCATGACGAGGGTCCAGAACATTTTTAATCATATTTATAGGATAAGCTTTTAGTTGTTTTTTACCTTCACCCAAGTATCTAAATTAACAGTAGCCTCTTTAACAGTTTCAAGATTACTTGTATAAAGAGTTGCCATTCTTAGTTTCAGTGTTACCCATGTCAGAAAATTAAGTATAATAGAAGATAAAGCTTTTAGCTTTTAAAAGATCAGGCTCTTCTTTGGCCTTTTAACTTCAGAAACCGTTTTCTCTCTCTAAGTCTAACTCTTTAACACTTTCAACACTTCCCACTCCTCTCGCCCTGTCTATCCTACAGGGGGGTCCGCGGCACCCTTGAGTGGGGTCCTAGCCGTCCCGAACACTGGAAGAACAATAGGGCTGGTGACCCAGATTGTTCCGGGCGAGGAACAGTAGGCTGATGGCCCAAACTGTTCCAAGGGAGGAGCAGTAGGGATGGTCACCCAAACTGCTCCGTGGGGGAACAAGAGGGCTGGTCACCCAGTTGTTCCGAGAACGGGGAGCAATAGGGCTGATGGCTCTGATTGCTTTGGGGAGCTTACCTTCGAAAGTCCCTGTTTCGGGCGCCACCTGCCGGGGACCAGCCCCGGCTGATCCAGGGTATTCGAAGCGGGGACGGCGTCGGCGAGGATCAGGAAACAACTGCTTAATTAAACGTTAATTAAGGATATAAAGAGTAATAGAATGAGGATAGCTCAGTGAAGAAATTCAGTGGAGAAAAGAGGCTGAAATAAGGATAGCTCAGTGAGGAAATTCAGTGAAGAAAAGAGGCTGAATAATTCAGCCAGAAGGTAAGAGAAAGAACGACATGGTGAGACCAAGTTTCGGTGAACAAGGCCCGCACTTTATTTTCCAAAGTAGTTTTTATACCTTAAGTTATGCATAGAGGATAATGGGGGAAGGGGTAGAGTCCTGCAGTAAGCCAGGCTTTCTTCCTGCAAACTTATCATATGCAAAAGTTTAGGTGATTTGCATCATCTTCTGGCCCGGAGGCCTTTTTCTCTAAAGGTGATTATTCTCAAGTCAGGCGCCAGCCTCCAAAAAGCATTAGATAAAGTTGCATTCCTACAGAGCAAAGGTGTGGTGGGCTATAACAAGAAAAAGAATTAACTCAAGGGTCCCAGGTTACAAACATTAAAGCTACTATTTACACCAATTATATTAATCAATACACTGCCAGGGACACAGCAGGTAAGGGATATGGAGACTTAGCAGCAAACATTGGCCCAACAAGTGAGAATCCCTTCACCAATACAATTTCTAATCAATCTTTAGACTGCTCAAAGGAATCTGTATTTAGACAGTTTAGAACATCTCATGCCTCTCACAGTTTGGAGGCTCTGAGCAATCACATGTGGCCGGAAAAACCTATTCAGGCAGGCTAGAGGACTTCCAAGGGAGTTTGTAGGTTGAAACACTGTCACACCCAGGAATTATTAACTGGAGCTATAAGCTAACTCTTTTTTCAGAGAGGTAGTGGGGGACAGCCCCCCGTAAAGTCAGAGGTGTAGGTGAAAGCACAAAGCAGAAAGTAGGCAGACTCTGGTTTTGGGGGTAGATTGCTCGAGAATTTCCAGGGAGACTCCTGAGGCTTGATCCCGCCTTTGCGTGTGCCAAGCCTCCTTCCTCATGACCTTTGCCAGAGGCGGAGCTCACTCCCCGCAACAAGCTGGCAGGCAAGCATTGCGCTCGCTGCCCTGGGTAGTCAGTGGGTTATGTTTTTATAATTAGAGAAAGAAGGTGGCGGGGAGGGGTGCTGATCTTCTTTGTCTTTCTTGAGTAGACATCATGTTTCCTTCATCAGTTCCTCCCCCAGGTAGGGCAGGGAAGTTTACTTGTCCCTCCCTATACAGTCAGGCCAGGACTGTCATGACACTTTGGAAAAATATTTTTGGGTGTCAGTACAATGAGGTTCTTTCATTTTGAAAAGTCACCTTCCCATAAATGACTGTTTTGTGTGTGTGTGTGTGTGTATGCACAGAACCTGTTTTGGAAGCCATTAACTTGATGATTTCATTGGGTAGTTTGTAGGCCTTATTTTCTACTATTGTTTTATTGTTTGGGGGGGCATGGTACAAAGAACGTGTCTCAGGGACCAAAGAACATACTTTGTGGTTGCTAATTCACTGAGCTCACTGGGTAGGATGTGGGTCTCATGCCACCAATGTTCTGTTGTTTGGGGGCATGTCTCCTATTTCTGTTGCATGGCTTTGTTGCTAAGCAAGTTAGCTTGATTTCATCATTAGGCAAGCCTGTCTGACTTTGATGCAAAGTGACTTGTTTTACTTTATGAGTCAAGCAGGCTAACATTGTTTCAGAATTTTCCCATTATTTTCTTGAGTGATCATTAGTCTTACTGTGGTCTCCCAAATTACCCTAAAGTTCTCTATCAACAATTCTCTAAGGGTTTCTAAGCTAACTATTTGATCATCCTATCCTGCCAGGCTGCGACAGCGCAGGAATGGCCGAGAGGAGCTACCCAAGCCAGAGGTCAGGGGCGGTGGCCGGGGGAAGCTACCCCACATCCAAGGTCAGGGGTGACAGCCGAGAGGAGCTACCCAAGCCTGAGGTCAGGGGTGGCGGCCAGGAGGAGCTACCCCACGCCCCCAAGCCCGAGGCCAGGGGTGGTGACTGGAAGAGCTACCCCACACTGGAGGCCAGGGGCAGCAGCTGGGAGGACCAACCCCACGTCCAAGGAGTGGTGGGTGCGCGGGCGCAGGAGGGCCTAGAGGAGCTATCCCACGTTGAAGGTCAGGAAGGGCGGTGGTGAGGAGATACCCCTCGTCCAAGGTAAGGAGCAACGGCTGCACTTTGCTGGAGCAGCCGTGAAGAGATACCCCACGCCCAACGTAAGAGAAACCCAAGTAAGATGGTAGGTGTTGCAAGAGGGCATCAGAGGGCAGACACACTGAAACCATACTCACAGAAAACTAGTCAATGTAATCACACTAGGACCACAGCCTTGTCTAACTCAATGAAACTAAGCCATGCCTGTGGGGCAACCCAAGATGGGCGGGTCATGGTGGAGAGATCTGACAGAATGTGGTCCACTGGAGAAGGGAATGGCAAACCACTTCAGTATTCTTCCCTTGAGAACCCCATGAACAGTATGAAAAGGCAAAATGATAGGATACTGAAAGAGGAACTCCCCAGGTGAGTAGGTGCCCAATATGCTGCTGGAGATCAGTGGAGAAATAACTCCAGAAAGAATGAAGGGATGGAGCCAAAGCAAAAACAATACCCAGCTGGATGTGACTGGTGATAGAAGCAAGGTCCGATGCTGTAAAGAGCAATATTGCATACGAACCTGAAATGTCAGGTCCATGAATCAAGGCAAATTGGAAGTGGTCAAACAAGAGATGGCAAGAGTGAATGTCGACATTCTAGGAATCAGTGAACTAAAATGGACTGGAATGGGTGAATATAACTCAGATGACCATTATATATACTACTGTGGGCAGGAATCCCTCAGAAGAAATGGAGTAGCCATCATGGTCAACAAAAAAGTCCGAAATGCAGTACTTGGATGCAGTCTCAAAAACAGAATGATCTCTGTTTGTTTCCAAGGCAAACCATTCAATATCACAGTAATCCAAGTCTATGCCGCAACCAGTAAAGCTGAAGAAGCTGAAGTTGAACGATTCTATGAAGACCTACAAGACCTTTTAGAACTAATACCCAAAAAAGATGTCCTTTTCATTATAGGGGACTGGAATGCAAAAGTAGGAAGTCAAGAAACACCTGGAGTAACAGGCAAATTTGGCCTTGGAATATGGAATGAAGCAGGGCAAAGACTAATAGAGTTTTGCCAAGAAAATGCACTGGTCATAGCAAACACCCTCTTCCAATAACACAAGAGAAGACTCTACACATGGACATCACCAGATGGTCAACACTGAAATCAGATTGATTATATTCTTTGCAGCCAAAGATGGAGAAGCTCTATACAGTCAACAAAAACAAGACCAGGAGCTGACTGTGGCTCAGATCATGAACTCCTTATTACCAAATTCAGACTGAAATTGAAGAAAGTAGGGAAAACCACTAGACCATTTAGGTATGACCTAAATCAAATCCCTTATGATTATACAGTGGAAGTGAGAAATAGATTTAAGGGCCTAGATCTGATAGATAGAGTGCCTGATGAACTATGGAATGAGGTTCGTGACATTGTACAGGAGACAGGGACCAAGACCATCCCCATGGAAAAGAAATGCAAAAAAGCAAAATGGCTGTCTGGGGAGGCCTTACAAATAGCTGTGAAAAGAAGAGAAGCAAAAAGCAAAGGAGAAAAGGAAAGATATAAGCATCTGAATGCAGAGTTCCAAAGAATAGCAAGAAGAGATAAGAAAGCCTTCCTCAGTGATTAATGCAAAGAAATAGAGGAAAACAACAGAATGGGAAAGACTAGAGATCTCTTCAAAAAAATTAGATATACCAAGGGAACATTTCATGCAAAGATGGGCTCGATAAAGGACAGAAATGGTATGGACCTAACAGAAGCAGAATATATCAAGAAGAAGTGGCAAGAATACACAGAAGAACTGTACAAAAAAGATCTTCACGACCCAGATAATCACAATGGTGTGATCACTCACCTAGAGCCAGACATCCTGGAATGTGAAGTCAAGTGGGCCTTAGAAAGCATCACTATGAACAAAGCTAGTGGAGGTGATAGGATTCCAGTTGAGCTATTTCAAATGCTGAAAGATGATGCTGTGAAAGTGCTGCACTCAATATGGCAGCAAAATTGGAAAACTCACCAGTGGCCACAGGACTGGAAAAGGTCACTTTTCATTCCAATCCCAAAGAAAGGCAATGCCAAAGAATGCCCAAACTACCGCACAATTGCACTCATCTCACATGCTGGTAAAGTAATGCTCAAAATTCTCCAAGCCAGGCTTCAGCAGTACATGAACCGTGAACTTCCAGCTGTTCAAGCTGGTTTTAGAAAAGGCAGAGGAACCAGAGATCAAATTGCCAACATCCGCTGGATCATCGAAAAAGCAAGAGAGTTCTAGAAAAACATCTATTTCTGCTTTATTGACTATGCCAAAGCCTTTGACTGTGTGGATCACAATAAAATGTGGGAAATTCTGAAAGAGATGGGAATACCAGACCACCTGACCTGCCTCTTGAGAAATCTGTATGCAGGTCATGAAGCAACAGTTAGAACTGGACATGGAACAACAGACTGGTTCCAAATAGAAAAAGGAGTACGTCAAGGCTGTATATTGTCACCCTGCTTATTTAACTTATATGCAGAGTACATCATGAGAAACGCTGGACTAGAAGAAACACAAGCTGGAATCAACATTGCTGGGAGAAATATCAATAACCTCAGATATGCAGATGATACCACCCTCATGGCAGAAAGTGAAGAGGAACTAAAAAGCCTCTTGTTGAAAGTGAAAGTGCAGAATGAAAAAGTTGGCTTAAAGCTCAACATTCAGAAAACGAAGATCATGGCATCCCGTGCCATCACTTCATGGGAAATAGATGGGGGAACAGTGGAAACTGTGTCAGACTTTATATTTTTGGGCTCCAAAATCACCGCAGATGGTGATTGCAGCCATGAAATTAAAAGATGCTTACTTCTTGGAAGGAAAGTTATGACCAACCTAGATAGCATATTCAAAAGCAGAGACATCACTTTGCCAACGAAGGTCCGTTTAGTCAAGGTTATGGTTTTTTCCTGTGGTCATGTATGGATGTGAGAGTTGGACTGTGAAGAAGGCTGAGCACCGAAGAATTGATGCTTTTGAACTGTGGTGTTGGAGAAGACTCTTGAGAATCCCTTGGACTGCAAGGAGATCCAACCAGTCCATTCTGAAGGAGATCAGCCCTGGGATTTCTTTGGAAGGAATGATGCTAAAGCTGAAACTCCAGTACTTTGGCCACCTCATGCGAAGAGTTGACTCATTGGAAAAGACTCTGATGCTGGGAGGGATTGGGGGCAGGAGGACAAGGGGATGACAGAGGATGAGATGGCTGGATGGCATCACTGACTCGATGGACGTGGGTCTGGTGAACTCTGGGAGTTGGTGATGGACAGGGAGGCCTGGCGTGCTGTGATTCATGGGGTTGCAAAGAGTTGGACACGACTGAACGACTGAACTGAACTGATCCTGTCCTTTATTTTTCTGAATGTTGAGCTTTAAGCCAACTTTTTCACTCTCCTCTTTCACTTTCATCAAGAGACATTTTAGTTCCTCTTCACTTTCTGCCATAAGGGTGGTGTCATCTGCATATCTGAGGTTATTGATATTTCTCCCAGCAAACTTGATTCCAGCTTGTGCTTCTTCCAGCCCAGCGTTTCTCATGATGTACCCTGCATATAAGTCAAATAAGCAGGATGACAATATACAGCCTTGACGTACTCCTTTTCCTATTTGAAACCACTCTGTTGTTCCATGTCCAGTTCTAACTGTTGCTTCCTGACCTGCATATAGGTTTCTCAAGAGGCATCTCAAGAGGCATCAGTTCATGGGAAATAGATTGGGGAACAGTGGAAACAGTGTCAGACTTTATTTTTTGGGGCTCCAAAATCACTGCAGATGGTGATTGCAGCCATGAAATTAAAAGACGCTTACTCCTTGGAAGGAAAGTTATGACCAACCTAGATAGCATATTCAAAAGCAGAGACATTACTTTGCCAACAAAGGTCTGTCTAGTCAAGGCTATGGTTTTTCCAGTAGTCATGTATGGGTGTGAGAGTTGGACTGTGAAGAAGGCTGAACGCCGAAGAATTGATGCTTTGAACTGTGGTGTTGGAGAAGACTCTTGAGAGTCCCTTGGACTGCAAGGAGAGCCAACCATCCATTCATTCTAAAGGAGATCAGTCTTGGGTGTTCTTTGGAAGGAATGATGCTAAAGCTGAAACTCCAGTACTTTGGTCACCTCATGTGAAGAGTTGACTCATTGGAAAAGACTCTGATGCTGGGAGGGATTGGGGGCAGGAGGAGAAGGGGACGACAGAGGATGAGATGGCTGGATGGCATCACTGACTCGATGGATGTGGGTCCGGTGAACTCCGGGAGTTGGTGATGGACAGGGAGACCTGGTGTGCTGCAATTCATGGGGTCGCAAAGAGTTGGACATGACTGAGTGACTGAACTGAACTGATCCTGTCTTTATCAATACCATTGTTTTTAACTGAATAATAAAATGCATATAATTCTCCTTCTATATTGTGTTCCTTTACACTCTTCATTTGTGGTCTTTGTAGAAACCTGAAAAGAAATACTCCTAAGGACTAGTTATATATCTGAGCTGTGTTATATGACTGTCTTAGAGTTTCTTCCCAAACCAAACCCTTAGGAAAGGATTTGAATGTTAAGTTGCTTATTGGCAAGTACAAGGAACATTGTTAGGAGAGTTGACAAGTGCTACAGGGAAAGGATGAAGCCAGTAAAGAGGGTGTTATGAAACCAGTGGCCTCAGTGGGCAACTGAAATGTAATAGCATAGGGAAATTCTGGGAAACAGTATGAAACACATATCTCAGAATAAGCCTACCTGAGGGACAAGGGCTTGGGGTAGATTGAGCAGGAGGGTCATTGGAGTGAGATAAAGCTGCAATAATTTCCTGGTGCTTCCAGCCTGCTATAAACACATGTCATTGAAAGTGCCTTACAGGTTTCCAAAAAGAGCCCTTTAGGTCCCAAGATCCCCATGCTCAGAGCTCCATCAGCTGGAGCACACTGAGTCGGTGAGGGCTGTAAGGGGGATACTGGTGGTAGCTGCATCATCAACCACTGTAGTCAGTGTAAGCTAATCTGAACACCATGACTAGCTGGAAGATCCCTGGCAAGGTTTTAACCTTCTTTCGTCTCAGTATTTAAGCCTAAAGATTAATACCAGCCTTATTAGGACGCTGTGAGCATCAATGCAGAAAATGTATGTCAAGTAAACCCTGGCACACAGTAACTCTTCAACAAATTTTACATATATATGAAGTCCTTGGGGTCCTGAGACCAGGCCAACTGCTCTCTTATTGAATGTAGCTTTAACAGGGCTCACTTTTTTTTTTTTTAACCATGCTAACTTTGATCTGGGAATGTAACATATTACCAACTACAGCAGGAGAGAAAAGGCCCATTTGTATGTCAGATAATCACCCCATTATTAAGTATATATTATACAAACAGAATCTAGATTGTTATGCCCAGAGGTTTAAACAAGTTTTGAAGAAGTAACACAAGAGAACTTCTGTGGCCCAGTAGATGGCTTCATGGCTCTCTCTGCCCTCAGTCTGTGGTTTAGTCCCCAGTCCAAGCCCCAGATCAACCCTTTTACCTAGTGGATGTGGGACTCCCTCCCCTTCGCAGTAGACATGAGGAAACAGAGTGTGTTGTCAGTTTCCAAGGGAACCATTCATCTCGAGATGCTTAACAGACCTGCATGTTCTTTTCTCAGTTTGTGGCCATGGTCACTCCATTTGTAAATAATGAAATGTGCTCCTAAACATTATTTCTTTTATGGAGAGAAGAATGCTGTCAAAAGAGAAAAAGCTTCTTGGTTTTGCAAAACTCTAAAAGGAACCCAATGGAAACTGTTGATTTACCTGCATGCTTATTTTTCAAATTGGGGAAATAAATACCTTTTTAGAAATTACCTATCATACAAAAGATACTTATTGACATTTTACGGGTTTAAAAAAATCTTTCTTTACTGTATCATTGACAGCCTGAGAAAAGATCTGTTGTATTTAAAGTTATTTTTGTCTTAAAAAAGAACTGTAAGTAGCTGCATTCAGTTGGTTCTTAAATATCAGGGTGAGAATTTGATTTGGATTTTAAAGCTATTAGTACAGTCAACATTATTGAAGAACTTCTTTGCAAGAGTACAGATTGAAAGGAAGTAAAATATTTAATAAAAATAGATGGTTATCAAGTTTCCAAGAGAATGTCAATTTCTAACAATCATTTTTTTAAAATAATTTTTTTGATGTGGATCATTTTTAAAGTCTATTGAATATTTTACAGTATTGCTTCTGTTGTTTATGTTTTGGTTTTATGGCCATGATGCATGTGGGATCCAACCACACCTCCTGCATTGGAAGGTGAAGTCTTAACCACTGCACTGCCAGGGAAGTCCCCTAACAATTATTCTTGAGAAAAGATTTGCAGTACTTTCTGGGTATTTTTAAACAATGGATCAAGATTTGCTTTCTGGTTTTGTGTAAAAGCAGTTTGAGCAAGAACAAAAAAAAATGCAACTGGTTTCATTTTCACCATCTCTTCTTATCTTTTTTTTTTTTTAATGGCTTGACTGCAGAGAAGAACATCTTGGAAGATTACCAGTTCAATGCCTCTTCTTTTCGCATTCATTAGTAGTACCATTTTGTTCATAGACTGATTTTTTTCAAGGCTGGAATCAGAGTTGATGCTTTTTACATGCTAATTTCTGCTCATTTAGATTTCTTTTTTTTTTTTTTTTGGTTTTTCATAATAAATTTTCGCCTGTCTTAATTTCAGCCTTTCTACTTAGCCACCCAATTACTCAAACTACATAATATATATAATGCCCAAGATCTCGTATCCTATTCTCTTTAGAGAAATGACCAGAAACCCCGAAAGTTAATGCTTTCCACTTACAAACTCACTTAAGCCCTGCTAAAGTGGAACTGAGATTTCTTAATTGCTTCTCTGTTTGGCAGAGCTTTGATTTTTAATTCTTGTCTGTATGGTTCCAAAGTTCATGCATTTTATTTTGTATCAAATGCCTCTTTGTTCGGTGCAAAACTATAAAAAAGACACTTTTATCTTTTTTGATACTCAATAAATGTTGCTGGTGCATCAGGACCAAGGAATGGGAAATTCACAACAAACAGTCAGCAAGTAATCACCTCTAAAATGCTCGAAATTGGTTGGGAGAAATGTTTGTAATCTTAACAAAACTTTTCACTTACCTCCTTTACCTCTTGTAGTCATTTTTGAGTTCCCCAAGACAGACGTTTAAGATTTAAAAAACATTCTTCATTCATTGCATCACTTTTGTATTTACTTTCATTACCACCATTGAAACATCTTGTTCCTGCATTTTTTTCCTGCAAATAGATAAAATTGAACATCAAGGTATAAATAAGCCTCTGGGGGTTGATCTGGGAGCCCTACCCTTTAGAAATTGTTTCTGTGAGAAAACAGGTACCAATTCTAAACAAACAAATTAGAACACAATCCCTTTGTACATTGGACATGCTGATTTGTACCAGGTTAAAAATGGATTGGAAGTAGGATGGATTGAAATCTAAAGGTTGACTTTGCCTCCACCTGGGTTTCTCATCTTGAGCAAGTTTCCAAACCTTTCTAAACCTCTATTTCCTTTTTTCTAATATGGGGGAAATAATAGTGCCTACTACAAAGGGTTGCTATGAGATATAAGTGATATATGTAAAGCATCTTGTAAAAGCTAAACAAATATTAGCTATTATGATCATGTTCTTAAGGCACCCTTTAGACCCCAGATTACAAATATTGGGGGCTAGAAAGATCAGGGTTCAGGCCCAAAGTCCTTTCTAGCATGAAATCCAGTGGTTTATTACAGAGAGATTACTGTTACTAGTAAGGATTCCTAGAAAGGATTCCTGAAAAATTTCACAGTCTTTTAGGTCTGTATTTTCTTCTTTAGAATAGATGTAAGTAATAATAAAACCTACATCTCCTTTTCCCCCTTTGGTTTTATTGGGCTATAACTGACATGTAATATTGTGTAAGTTTAAGGTATAGGACTTGATCATTTGATATATGTATATATTATAAAATGACTGACATAATAAGGTTAGTTAACCCCTCCATCACTTCACAAAAGTTAACTTTTGTGTGTGTGAGTATATGTGATGATTACATTTAAGATCTACTCTCTTAGGAACTTTCAAGCATATAATACAGTTTTTAAACTATCATCACTGTGCTTAACGTTAGATCTCCAGAATTTCCTCATCTTTTAACTGGAGATTTTAACCCTTTCCCCAACATCTCCCCATTTCCCCCACCCTCAGCCCCTGGCGGCCACCATTCTACTGTCTATTTCTATTAGTTCAAAAATCTCCTTCTCCTGGGTGTGGAGAAAAGGGAATTCTCTTAAACTCTTGGTGGAAAAACCACAGCTTTGACTAGCAAAGCCAGTCAAAAAACCATAGTTTTGTCAGCAAAGTAACGTCTCTGCTTTTTAATATGCTGTCTGGGTTGGTCATAGCTTTTCTTCCAAGGAGCAAGTGTCTTTTAATTTCATGGCAGCTATCATCTGCAGTGATCTTGGAGACCAAGAAAATAAAGTCTGTCACTTGTTTCCATTGTTTCTCCATCTATTTGCCATGAAGTGATGGGATCAGATGCCATGATCTTCATGTTTTGAATGTTGAGTTTTAAGCCAGCTTTTTTTCTCTCTCCTTTCACCTTCATCAAGAGGCTCTTTAGTTCCTTTTCACTTTCTGCCATAAGGGTGGTATCATCTGCATATCTGAGATTATTGATATTTCTCCCTGCAATTTTGATTCCAGCTTGTGTTTCATCCAGCTCGGCATTTCACATGATGTTCTCTGCATGTAAGTTAAATAAGCAGGGTGACAATATACAGCCTTGATGTACTCCTTTCCCTATTTGAAATCTGTCTGTTGTTACATGTTCAGTTCTAACTGTTGCTTCTTTACCTGCATACAGATTTCTCAAGAGGCAGGTCAGGTGGTCTGGTATTCCCATCTCTTTCAGAATTTTTAACAGTTTGTTGTGATCTACACAGTCAAAGGCTTTGGTGTAATCACTAAAGCAGAAGTATATGTTTTTCTGAAATTCTCTTGCTTTTCTATGATCCAACAGATGTTGTCAATTTGATCTGTGGTTCCTCTGCCTTTTCTAAATCCAGCTCGAACATCTGGAAGTTCACGGTTCACGTACTTTTGAAGCCTGGCTTGGAGAATTTTAAGCGTTACTTTGCTAGTGTGTGAGATGAGTGCAATTGTGTGGTAGTTGGAACATTCTTTGGCATTGCCCTTCTTTGAGATTGGAATGAAAGTTGACCTTTTCCAGTCCTGTGGCCATTGCTGAGTTTTCCAAATTTGGTGGCATATAGAGTGCACTTTAGAAGCAGCATCTTTTAGGATTTGAATTCCATCACCTCCACTAGCCTTTTTTGTAGTGATGCTTCCTAAGGCCCACTTGACTTTGCATTCCAGGATGTCTGGCTCTAGGTGGGTGATAACACCATCGTGGCTATCAGGATCATGAAGATCTTTTTTATATAGTTCTTCTGTGTATTCTTGGCACCTCTTCTTAATATCTTTGGCTTCTGTTAGGTCCATACCATTTCTGTCCTTTATTATGCCCATCTTTGCATGTAAGATTCCTTTGGTATCTCTGATTTTCTTGAAGAGATCACTAGTCTTTCCCATTCTATTGTTTTCCTCTATTTCTTTGCATTGATCACTGAAGAAGGTTTTCTTATCTCTCCTTGCTATTCTTTGGAACTCTGCATTCAAATGGGTATGCTTCCCTCAGAGGGCCATGCTTAAAGATGAAACAAGATGTTACACATGGCCCACTTTGCATAGTGTCCAATTCAGGATCAGTGGTCAAAACATTAGAGATGGGGATGAAGATGGTGATGATGCTGGTGGTGGTTGTGTTGAGAGTAATGATGAGGAGGATGGTGAAGGTGATGGTATTGATGATGGTAATGAATGTGATAATGATCATGACACTGGTGCTGGTGGTAATGATGATGATGATTTTGTTGATTTACTGCTTAAAATTGTTTACTCTTTGATTTTTTTTTCAGAGTTGCTGTTGTTTGCTGAAGCCACAGGCACTTAAAATGCAGACTTGAACTCTCCAAAGATACTCCTTTCTCTATTTTCTAATATAATCTGTTTGAAACTGTTTCCCTGATCAAATTACCTTGTTGGTTCCATATCTAACTCCTGTTTTATAAGCTACTTGTTAAAACAAAAAGAAATGATGATACGAGACAACTATTTCTACATTTTCTTTTTTCGCTTAATTTAATGAATTTTCTGCTTGTTTTAAAGAAATAATGATATTGGCAGGGTGTGCAGATTGTCATTTTGATGGATCTTTGTAGTATTTGACAAGATTTGGCAGAGCTTTCAAAAACTGTTAGGTTTATCAAAATTCTATTCTGTACTTTGTCAAGATCTACCATCATTTATTATAAATCAGAGACCTGTCAGATAAAAGCGTTGTCATAGCAGGGGTTGTCAGTCTGTGCTCCTCGGGTCACCTGCGCCTCATATAAACCAAAGAGCTACAATTTTATATCCTGAAATTCCAGATAAGATTTCATTTGAAAAGAGGTTGCACAGCTAAAATATTTGTGCTTTTGTACATGCATGTCTTTCTGTAGACCGAGACAGAAAATATATTTCCAGACAAGAAAAAATTATAATTAGTCATGTTTAGTAGGTCAGAAAGGTAATGGAGAAATGATGAGAAGAGTAAGGAAAAAAGGGAGGTAAATAAAGACAGACAGGTAGATAAAGACACACTTGATTAGATAAGTATATTTTAAATTTATTTTTTGTTTGATATAATATTAACATATCCTTGGGATCTAAGTTCAACAAGCAGCTCCTTGAGGACAAGAACTGGAATTTACACTGGGTTTTGTACATCATTAGTCTCTGCTCTTGCAGAGTTCAGGTATGGCTGGATCCAGAAGCTTAAAAACTGATTACTCACTGGTCTCTTTCTTTTCATCACTCTGCTTTCCTATGTTGATTTCATAATCAGACAGGATTTTGCCAACATCAGTGATGCCTGTTGCTTCCATAGTTCTTCACTAGTGATCCTGGGAGTGGAGAATTAAAGGGTGGAGAAGTACTCTACTTTTTCAGTATTACTAGAAATTGTCCTAAGTATGACCCTCATTAGCCTGACTTGAGTTATGTGTCCATATTTTAGCCAATCACTGTGGTTAGAGGAATGAAGTATTTTCATTGGCCATTTCTGGGTCACGTGTTTATTACTAGAGCTAGAGCCAGGAGGTAAATCCTGTATGATGTATGTGGACCTGAGAGCAAGGAAGGAGTGTTAACTGAAAAGAAAATCAGGGGCTCTTCCAAAAGGCAAAACAATTGATGTATGTTGTATCTCTGAGACTGTGGGCTTTCCAGGTGGCTCAGGCATAAAGAATCTGTGTGCTAGCAGAGAAGGCAATGGCACCCCACTCCAGTACTCTTGCCTGGAAAATCCCATGGATGGAGGAGCCTGGTGGGCTGCAGTCCATGGGGTCTCTAAGAGTCGGACTTGACTGAGCGACTTCACTTTCACTTTTCACTTTTATGCACTGGAGAAGGAGATGGCAACCCACTCCAGTGTTCTTGTCTGGAGAATCCCAGGGATGGGGGAGTCTGGTGGGCTGCTGTCTGTAGGGTCGCACAGAGTTGGACACGACTGAAATGACTTAGCAGCAGCAGCAGCAGTGAGGGAGACACAGGTTCAATCCCTGGGTCAGGAATATACCCTGGAAAAGGGAAATGGAAACCCACTCCAGTATTCTTGCCTGGGAAATACCATGGACAGAGGAAACTGGTGGGCTACAGTCCACGGGGTCACAAAAAAGTCAGACACGACTTAGTGACTAAACAACAATAGGAACAGTATCCTTGAAGCTACCTCTGCCCTTTCTCCTCTGGTTCACTCCTAAAACTCTCCAAAGAAAATATTCACTCTTCAAAGGAAATATTATGAAGAAAGAGTTAAAATACCAGCTTTGGAATAAGACATTCTGTGTTTAAATTTTGTTACTGCCACTTACTAACTTGGTATGTCGCTGGACGATGACCTAACCTCTTCGAACTTCATTAGTTGCTGAGATTAAATGAGATAAGACTAAAGCAACACTGAGATGTTTGGACCTAGTAAGAACTCAATGTTATATTTCACAGAAGCTCTGTTAACCTCATCCACCTGCTTAAACTGCTCTCTAGTCTCAAAATACACAGATAGACACCTAGAACACATCTATGGCTTGCTGAATATCTAGACACTTCTATTCCCACCTTTTGAGTTGCTATTGTTCCCAAACATGTATATCCCACTTGTGCTTCTTATTATATTAACATAAATATTACTAACTCCAATACTTTGGCCACCTCATGCAAAGAGTTGACTCACTGGAAAAGACCCTGATGCTGAGAGGGATTGGGGACAGGAGGAGAAGGGGATGACAGAGGATGAGATGGCTGGATGGCTTCACCGACTCAATGGACATGAGTTTGGGTAAACTCCAGGAGTTGGTGATGGACAGGGAGGCTTGGCATGCTGCGATTCATGGGGTCGCAAAGAGTTGGACATGACTGAGCGACTGAACTGAACTGAATTATTACTAAACAAATGTCCTAGAAGTGTAAACAGAGGGGTATTTCTGTGAAACGTCTTTTGAATGCTTTATGAATTTTTGGGAAAGATTTGATAAAAGTGAATTACTAAAAAGAATTACAGTGAAATTAAAGATGAGCAAAACTAGTGTAAAAGATTGGGGAAAGTAGTAAAGTTCAAGGAGGATTCTGCTCACCAAATAGTTTACAAGTGTGGTTTAGTGAAGAAACATGATATAGAACTCTAATCTCAGACCTTTACTCAAGTAAACATTGTGGCTATGGTATATCAGTTGACTGGTGACTGTATATACAATTATGTGTTTTAAATTCAAATAATGCCCAAGGTATCCGTGAACTATGTTTATGATTCCATGCTTTAGATATTTTCCTAACTGACTAAACAATAACCAGTCTTAATTGCTTTATATAGATAGAAAATGGTATTTCCTATATTATTATTACTATTATCACTATGACTCATTGTCAATACTTTTAGCCTCCCTTTCACTTCTCAACCATCTACAATCTGGTGTCTACATCTGTCACTCTCCTTGATCTTTTATCTAAGAAATGCGTGACCTCAATTCTTCGCTTGTTCTTTAAATGTTGCAGTTTCTCAGAATTTTGCCTCCTCTGAAATATTCAGACTCCAGGGACTATTTCCAAATGCCTCATGAAGCTGAAGAACCAGAAAATCCAATCAGTCTATTTGGGATCCACTTTTCAGCATTATCAGTACCACCACTGACAGCCCACCCGGGTCACAGAGTCCTTATTGTAGGACACCTCTGTGGTCCAAAGTACTGTACAGGCTTCTTTCATGGTCTCCAACATTCCAGGTCCCAGACTCACATCCACATACTCTGTCTCCATTCCTGCATCAGGACCACTACACCTGGGGGCTCGAGCAAAGGACCACTTTGCCACATGCTGGGACCAACTCCCTAGACCTCACTGTTGAGTCTGTCTCCCTTTCCATCTAGAGAGTTCCTCCTTGGGCCTTTGCTGTCCCTCTGTCTCAACGGGGTTCAAGTGGGACATTCTCAGTGTCCTAGAGAATTTTGTAGGGAAAATTGTCAAAGTCCTTAAGATGAACTCAAAGAGTACCATTTGTCTTCAGTGAAAAATGAGGTGTTTTCTGGCACATCATTCTGGATTATCTGTTGGATGGGGCCCTGTGCCTTTTGCTGTCTTAAAGGGATTTTACAACTATTCTTTTGAGACAGCGAATAGCAATGTTGTACTTTTCCATGGATAAAAGCAAAGTCTCTCCACTATAAGGACAATTGTTTCCCACTCTTCAACCAAAGAAGCCAGTTTTGCACCTATTTCTAAATTTATTTTAGCATTCATGATTGACTTACATAAGTGTGGCAATGTGGATTCTCCATTGAACTGATTGTAACTGCTTGTGGCTACCTCATTAACTAATGAGTTAAACAAAGTCTTTGATGAGTGTTCAACTTGCATTTGTATAAGGGTCATGATTGGGCTTCCCAGGTGGTTCAGTGGCAAAGAATCACTTGCCCATGCTGAAGCTGAGGGGATCCCTAAATCAGGAAGATCCCTGGAGAAGGAAATGGCAACCTAGTCCAGTATTCTTGCCTCAGAAATCCCTTGGACAGAGGAACCTGGCAGGCCCCAGTCCATGGGGTCACAAATAGTTGGACACAGCTTAGTGACTGAGCATGCATGCACATACAAGAGTCATGACTACACCATCTTTAAAAAACTGTTCATTTTTAAACAGCTTTTAATATCCTAGATCCTCCCAAGGGTAGCCTTTGTCTTATCAGAGTCCTGTTACATCTTCCTGCAGGACAATAGGTAGCAACTTTCCTTACCTTCACACCACTAGGAGAAACCACCTACATGATTCTTCCCAGAGCAGAGAAACTGCACCAAGATAATTTACTATTTCCATTGGAAAGCAGCTGGCAGCTCTTACATGGCAACTTCTCTCTCTCAAGTTCCTTCTAACCAGGTGTCTCCCTTCAGGAGGTCACAAACTCAGTTTTTACATTCTACATGAACCTGTTCATCTGTATCCTTATGTCATCTTCCCATCCACCCACTCTAGAGCTTTTGGAGTGAGAATACGTCTTATTCATCTTTATAGTCTCCGTGATGTCTAAAATTGTACCTTGCATATCGTAGGTGTTTCAGAACATGTTTACTGAATTTATAGCATATTATAGGATGACAGTGGTTCAGTTGGGAAAGAATCTACTTGCAATGCAGGAGACACAGGTTTGATCCCTGGGTTTGGAAGATCCCCTGGAGAAAGAAATGACAACCCATTAGAATATTTCTGCCTGGGAAATCCATGGACAGAGGAGCCTTGTGGGCTACAGTTCATGGGGTTTCAAGAGTCAGACATGACTTAGTGATTCAACCACCAACCATAGGGCGGAGAAGAATAGAATGGCAGCCAGTTAGAGCAAGGATCTTAAAGTATAATATTAGGCTGATAGAATTTAGAATTAAAAGGACTGAGCAAACTCTGGGAGGTGGTAAAGGATAGGAAAGCCTGGCGTGCTACAGTCAAGGGGGTCACAAAGAGTCAAACATAACTGATTGATTGCCAACAACCATCTTTTAGTGGGATTTGATAAAAGGAAAACTAAAGAGGGAGTGGTAGCCATCTATCAACAGTTATTTCAGATGTCCCTTCATAATGCCAAGGTCACTGGCTCCCTCCCTAATCTAAGGGACTAACATGTCCCTAGAGTCCTAAGAGGCTTTTACTGAATTTGGATCAAGAACAGGCCTTTGCACAAACAAGGTTAACACTTTGTATCGTTTCAAATCTGGGACACACTGAACTAACAAGGGCGGAGTGATTATGAGCCAAATAATAACCTGGCACTTGCCGTGCAGGGAATTCTAGATAAAGAGAAGATATTCTGTGATACCTTGAGATTCCTTTTTAGCCAGCACTCAGTGATCCCAGAAGAGATTAAAAATACCACCAAGATTTTTTTTTTTTCATGAAACTAACCCACAATGTCATCAATTTAATAGAGAATGCATGATTCTGGCCATTCTCCTGAAACTGACTTTTACTACAGCACAATCTAAGAACAGTGCTGTTCAGTTCAGTTCAGTTCAGTCACTCGGTTGTGTCCGACTCTGTGACCCCTATGGACTGTAGCAAGCCAGGCCTCCCTGTCCATCACCAAATCCCGGAGCTTACTCAAACTCATGTCCATTGAGTTGGTGATGTCATCCAACCATCTCATCCTCTGTCGTCCCCTTCTCCTCCCACCTTCAATCTTTCCCAGCAGTGTTTTACATGAGCGTATCAATGAGGTTTGTTCTTTATATATTTGTAAATGAAGTAACTAGAACAAATGAATTCTATCTTTGGTAGCGTCAAGTTCAGAATCACAGACTTTCAGAACCATGAAGCTAGGATTTTCCAGTCTAACACCAGTGAGAAACACAATATTTACATTTTGCACATCAGAAGAGGAAGAGAACCGGACTCCCAAAGTAGTAACAGTCATTAATTGAGCACTGTAAGCATCCTTTAGCCAAAGGAGCTTGTTCAGTTCACCAGGAACACACTGCAGTTGAACAGGCTGGGCTTATAGCTCAGTGCAGCCAGGACTGTGCACACCAGGGGAACTGTGGGTATTTCAGTAAGCGGTGGTAGAAAGAACCTGTGATAGGATTTAGGTTTTGTGAGGAATCTTGGGGAGAAGCTAATGAAGCAAGGGCCTTATCAGGAAGTAGCGGCAATACCATGATTGGGCATTTCAATAAATCTTATCTCCAGGGAGGGCAGCCCAGAGTCAGGGATGATGCAATAATTGGTAAGGAAGTAGTAATCACTCATTTTAGCAGAGAGGGACATGTTCACTATTTTGTGGCTGTACACAACCTTCTTCTCTCTCGTGTTATCATGGTCTCAGAGTGGCCTTGTCTGATGTCAGTGTCCTGTAAGATGGTTTATGTCCAGCAGGAGGACCACATGGCCTGTCTGGGAACATCATACCAGCAGTGCAGGGAATGTCAAAGGCTGCTTTCTCAGCATTAACTATGCATTTAGTGCTTCACACACATTATTTCATTTAAACCCTACAATTCTATTGTTGTTTTTGTTGTTCAGTCACCAAGTCCAACTCTTTACAACCCCATGGACTATAGCACCCCAGGCTCCTCTGTCCTCCAATATTTCCCAGAGTTTGCTCAAATTCATGTCCATTGAGTTGGTAATGCTATCTAACCATCTCATCCTCTGTCACCTCCTTCTCCTCCTGCCTCTCAATCTTTCCCAGCATCAGAGTTTTTCCAATGAGATGGCTCTTTGCATCAAGTGGCCAAAGTGTCGGAGCTTCACCATCCTTTCCTTCCAATGAATATTCAGGGTTGAGTTCCTTTAGGACTGACTGGTTTGATCTCCTTGGAGTCCATTAGGTAGATATTATGAGTCCCATGTCACACATGAGACAATAGAGATTTGAAGAAGCTAATGTTGGTGGTGGTAGTTTAGTCTCTAAGTCATGTCCAAATCTTGCAACCCCCATGGACAGAGGAGCCTGACAGGCTACAGTCCATGGTTTTCTCCAGGAAAGAATACTGGAGTGGGTTGCCATTTCCTTCTCCAGGGGAAGCTATGTTAGCAGTGAGGAAATGGCAAGTGGAGTCAGGACTGATACAAGCTGGATAGATGTAGGTGCCAATAATAAAAGTTGTTAGGCTTAGGGTTGGAAGAGGTGAATGTATTCCTCAACTTAACATCTGCCTAGGGCTCTTGGGAACCTCTGTAAACCAAAGAAACCCTTCCTTTCAGATGGAGTGAAGGCACTTGCTCATTAACTAACATAGACTAACTTTACAAGAAAACCCATGTAAGTGTCCAAACATTTACTTCTGGGTTTTAACCCACTCTAATATTCTTGTCTGGAGAATCCCATGGACAGAGGAGCCTGGCAATCTACGGTCCATAGGGTCACAAAGAGTTGGACACAACTGAAGCGACTTAGTATGCATGCAGGGCTTTAAAATGTAAAAAGACAAAAAACTAACTCTCAAATCTACTAGGCTGCACCACTTCTTCTGACTCCTTGAGATGTTGTTACTTATTTATTAAGAAATACTCTCTGCTGCCAGCAGCTTTCTTTTAATTTTCTTTAGAAAATAGCAACCAACATATGCTGCTTTGATTGTTGGAATGAATTAATTTCAACTTATAGACTCAGTGATGGGAAACTGTTCCAGGATGACTTACTGTAAACAATCTTTTAAAGGTAGGTAAGAAGTGAAAGGAAAGTTAATTTTTAAAAGTTCAGCCAGAAAAAGGAAACATTAGTCCTCTATGATAATTTTTAACTTTGAAAAATATGTTCATTACCCTCCTCCTCAATTCTTGAGATTACTGTCAATTTCAAAAGTATCTCCTACTTCTAAATACTATAGATTTCTTGCTTTTGAAACATACTAGTCTATTCCCTGGAGAAGGAATGGCTACCCACTCCAGTATTCTTACCTGGAGAATTCCATGGATAAAGGAGCCTGGTGGATTATAGTTCATGGGGTCGAAAAGAGATACGACTGAGTGACTACACTTTCATTTTCAGTCTATTGTAATTAAGGAGATGAATATGAATCTACTATGCTTAAAAAACTAGAAAACAATTCAGAACAATCATCAATGCCTACCTGAACTACTGTAACAAATCTAGAGAAAAAAGTTAAACAATTCTCAGTATCCCTAGAAAGCACAAAAATTTATTTTTAGATTTTGCTGATGATATTGACTGTAAATTTCTTTAACATTTATCTGGTTCTAGGTACTCCTTTTTACTCTGTTGCTGTAAAAAATGCTAGTTTCAGCAAGCAAGTTTAAAGAAACAGCAAAAGCAAAACACTAGAGAAGGTAGGTGTTTCTTTTCTGAACTCTAAAGAAAGAAGCGCTGTTTTCATTGCTTCTGAATTCATTCATTCAGAATTAATCGTATTCTGAAAAACCCAGGGCTGAAACTTTTCTTCATTTGTGATATTTTACTTCTCTTCCTTCATTTTCGTCATGGAAAACCTTATTTGAAAGGTGTATTTAAAAAAAATATGTATTTATTTATTTATTTTTTGGCTGTGGTGGGTCTTCATCGTTGACGCAGGCTTTCTCTAGTTGCAGCGAGCAGGGGCTACTTTTGTCGTGGTGCGCAGGCTTTTCATTGCAGTGGCTTCTCTTGTTGGGGAACACAGCTCTAGAGCATGAGCTCAGAGTTTGGTGCACGGGCTTAGTTGTATCTGAGGCATGTGGAGTCTTCCCAGACCAGGGATTGAATCTGTGTTCCTTGGTACTGCAAGGCAAGTTCTTCACCAGTGCACGACCAGGGAAACTCGAAAGGTGTATTTTTTTGTATTTGAACGTCATAAAGAACAAAAAGATATACAGAGAGAAGTCTTCTGTGTTCCTAGAAATGTAATTCCCTTTCTCAGAGTCAATCTGTGTTTTCAGTTGGTTGTGTATCCCTTTATGTGTTCACATACAAATATGTATCAATGCTTGTGTGTGTACATGTATCAATTTCTTCTTAAAAGTAACTTTATACTTTGAACTTATTTATGAATTATAAAAAGCTGGAAAAAATGGCACAGAGTTCCTTTGTACACTTTACCCAGCTTGCCCCAAACATCTAGCGTCTCCATCCTTTCCTAAATAGAGGCATAGAGTAAAAGCACAGCCCCATCTACACAGAACCATTAATAGTTGTTATCTCTGGGCTACAGGATTGGGAATGGGAGCAACTCGATTTTCTACATTTATACATTTCCAAAATGTCTGAATTTTTATAGAAAAATTTATTATTTTGATATTGATGAGATAAATTGTGGTTTGAAAACCAAAGGGAAGGAGAACTCATAGAAGCAGAAAGCAGAGTGGTGGTTTGCCAGGGGCTTGAGAGGGGCAAATAGGAAGCTGTTGTCTCATGGATATAGTTTCATAAGATGAAAAAGTTCTGGAGATTGATTTCATAACAACGGGAATGTACTTAACACTACTCAGTGCTATGGGCTTCCCGGTGGCTCAGTAGTAAAAGATCTGCCTGCAGTGCAGGAGACACAGGTTTGATCCCTGGGTTAGGAAGATCCCCTGGAGAAGGAAATGGCAACCCACTTCAGTATTTCTTTCCTGGGAAATCCCATGGACAGAGGAGCCCAGCAGGCTATAGTCCATGGGGTTGCAAAACAGTCAGACACAGCTTAGTGGACTAAATAAAACGACAACTCAACTGTACAATTAAAAATTGTTACGGTAGTACATTTTATGTGTGTTTTACCAAAATTTTACAAAAGTAGAGTTTTTTTTTTTTAATATTTCAAGAAGCAGTATATAATTTACCATTGGAATGAGCCAAGATCCAGATTAAAAAAGCCTTCCAAATATTAATGACCGTATACGGTGAGGCCATGAGAAATTATGATCATCCCAAAAGATTTAAGCTTACAACCTCTCAGAGGGAAAATGCAGCCAGTGAAATACCCATGGCCATTTTTTTCACGAAAATGCCTTTGATATTGACCACAACTTTAGGATAGGGAAGGAAAAAAGATCTAATATTTATTTTTAACATTATTCTCCCTCAAAATCCTGAAATCCTTAAGTCAAAAAAAAACTTCTGATGTGCAAAAACTTTGTATCAGTTTATTGTTAAGGATTCCCTACCAAGTAGATTTCTAAGCAAAGATTGTATTACCAGGATCGTTCAGTTCACTCGCTCAGTCGTGTCTGACTCTTTGCAACCCCATGAAACGCAGCACGCCAGGCCTCACTCTCCATCACCAACTCCCGGAGTCCACCCAAACCCATGTCCATTGTGTCGGTGATGCCATCCAACAATCTCGTCCTCTGTCGTCCCTTCTCCTCCTGCCCTCAATCTTTCCCAGCATTAAGGTCTTTTCAAATGAGTCAGCTCTCCACATCAGGTGGCCAAAGTATTGGAGTTTCAGCTTCAACATCAGTCCCTTCAATGAACACCCAGGACTAATCTCCTTTAGGATGGACTGGTTGGATTCTCCTTGCAGTCCAAGGAACTCTCAAGAGACTTCTCCAAATACCACAGTTGAAAAAAGTATCAATTTTTTCGGTGCTCAGCTTTCTTCATAGTCCAACTCTCACATCCATACATGACTACTGGGAAA